>NC_134356.1:41339623-41587123 GCF_048569485.1 Anomaloglossus baeobatrachus | reverse complement strand
AGAGAGAGATTGGGAGGGGGAGAGAGTGGGAGAGGGAGAGGGAGAGTGGGAGAGAGAGATTGGGAGGGGGAGAGAGTAGGAGAGGGAGAGGGAGAGTGGGAGAGAGAGTAGAAGGGTGAGAGTGGGAAAGGGAGAGATGGAGTGTGGGAGGGGGAGAGGGAGACATGGTGTGTGGGGGAGAGAGAGAGAGTGGAAGGGTGAGAGGGGAGAGGACTGGACAGGTCATGTAAAGGTATTGCAGGACTTTTATTTAAAAGAGCTACGTGTGCATTGGAATAATTTGGGGGGTGAAATCCTGCCGACAAATTCCCTTTAATCTTGCGACTAATCCGTCCATGTTCCCTAACTCTCTATTTCTCTACGTCCTCAGTTTCTTGGCGTTCCGGAGTTATCGTCTTACTGTGAAGGCTACTTCTTGAAAAATATGATGCTCCTCATTGAAAACGAAGCTTACAAACAACTATTGTACGACAAGAACTGCGATACATCGGGCCAGGATGTTCTGGGAGACTTACAAAGGACGTTGGCCACACGGATACAGTCTATCCACCTATCTTCCTCCAAAGGGTCTATAGTATAGAGTCACGACCGCCGGGGCGGACAGTGTACAGTGTTTACTCCGAGAGGCTTATATGAAGATAAAAAGGCTTTTCATTATACCGGATATCCTATTTTTCTCACGGCTTAACGGCAAAAATTCTGAATCTTCCTAACTTGGCAAAAAAATAATAAAAAATATATATATATATAAAAAAATAAAATTCTTATTTTTGTTAATAAAAAAAAAATATAGACATTTAATTTAAAAAAAAATAAAGAGGTTTACTCTACAATTTTCCAAAGGAAATATCGGCTTCAGCATATCAATGGGATGCAAGAAAATCGACTAAAAAAATAGAAATGATGTCAATCTAAAAAACAATATTTTTTTGATTTTCTCAGCTTTACGCAACTCTCGTAGGAAATTCTACGGAACTGTTCGGAAAAAGAAAAACACTAAAAAACCTGACTAATCACAAAAAATAATTCACCGTCCGATGGAATCAAGCTGGAAGATTTTTAAGGGGTTACATGACTTTTTAAAGATTTCTATGAAAAAAAAATATCTAAAAACTTGGGGTGGCCTTGTAGGTTAAAAAAAACTAAAAAAAAAAAGACTTTTATTTCTCAAAAAGTTGTAATAAGTCCGTCCAGTGACTTTATTTTTCCTGATGCAAGTGATGGAGTGGATAAGAAAAAAAACAAAAAAAAAAACAGGTGTTAAGGAAAAATTTTATTTTATTTTTTATTTTTAAATTGGCATGTCAATAGTTAAGCAAATTCAGATTTGCATGGTGTTTATCGTGAATCATTTTTTTGCCAAGAATTCCGAATTCCGCAGTTCGATCGTTCCAGCCCATTTGTGAAGTACCAAAAAAGACAACGCATAGACACATACAAAAAAAAAAAATTTAAAAATTATTTTTTCACTGTGATGACGTGAAATTGATTGTAGGTATTTAGTTTTTACATCCCATCGTTAAAAAATGGTGCAATTTTTTTTTTGCTTTTTTTTTTTTTTCCAATTTTTTTTTTGTAATATAAAATCATAACTTTTTACAGCGTTTATCATTATTTGGGTCCGGAAAGCCATAAAGAACATCATATTCATCGAGTTTTCGTAGAGAGGCATCTTTGACGACAGAAATATAGTCTGAACATGTACGTTTTTGTTGTATGTGTCAAATTTGTTACGTGCCACATCTTTATTTTTTTATTATTTTTTTTTATTTTTTTTTTTTGCTTCACGGTCAATTTTGCATGACAAAATAAATGTACAAAAAAAGGTAAAAAAAAAAATAAAAATTGAGACAACAGCTGAAGTTAAAAGAAAACTTTTTGGGTTCCTATCTCGAAATGAATGGGGCATTGAACTTTTAGATTATTAGCATGCCAGTTCCCACATTGATGACTGGTAGGTGTAGATAGCCTGACAACGCAAATGTAAATTTTTGGTACTTTGTTAAAGGTCTAATGATGTTTCATGTCTACGTCTTTTTGGACTATAAAGCTTTTCTATAGCTTTGACCAGTGAGGCCATGTTTACATTGTATGGGTTTTTTCAAGGAGGCAAATTGGGCTCTACAATCTTATAAAAATTAAATCAAATTTCATCCATGAGATGCCAGATATACCCATTTTAACATGATCCTTTTGGCCTTTAGGGTTATTGACCTTTAGGCCCATTTTCCTTTAGATCCTATTGACCTTTAGGTCCGTTGTCATTTAGATCGTATTGACCTTTAGGCCCTTTGTCCTTTACATACTATTGACCTTTAGGCTCATTGTCCTTCAGATCCTATTGACCTTTAGGCCCATTGTCCTTTAGATCCCATTGACCTTTAGGCCCATTGTCGTTTAGATCCTATTGACATTTAGGCCCATTGTCCTTTAGATCCTATTGACCTTTAGGCCCATCGTCCTTTAGATCCTATTGACCTTTAGGCCCATTGTCCTTTAGATCCTATTGACCTTTAGGCTCATTGTCCTTTATAGCCTATTGACCTTTAAGGCCCATTGTCCTCTAAATCCTATTGACCTTTAGGCCTATTGTCCTTAAGATTATAGTGACCTTTAGGCCCATTGTCCTTTAGATCCTAATGACCTTCAGGCCCATTGTCCTTTAGATCCTATTGACCTTTAGGCTCATTGTCCTTTATAGCCTATTGACCTTTAAGGCCCATTGTCCTCTAAATCCTATTGACCTTTAGGCCTATTGTCCTTAAGATTATAGTGACCTTTAGGCCCATTGTCCTTTAGATCCTAATGACCTTCAGGCCCATTGTCCTTCAGATCCTATTGACCTTTAGGCCCATTGTCCTTAAGATCCTATGCACCTTTAGGCTCATTTTCCTTTAGATCCTATTGACCTTCAGGCCCATTGTCCTTTAGATCCTACTGACCTTTAGGCCCATTGTCCTTATGATCCTAGTGACCTTCAGCCCCATTGTCCTTTAGATCCTAGTGACCTTCAGGCCCATTGTCCCTAAGAACCTAATCACCTTCAGGCCCATTGTCCTTTAGATCCTATTGACCTTTAGGCCCATTGTTCTTTTAGATGCTATTGACCTTTAGGCCCATTGGAACTTTAGGCCTATGTTTTTGTGTATCCAATGATAAACTGGCACTGTTCAAAGGTAGAGCCAATTCTGTATACGCTGTTACCACTTTTTTTGTTGACTTTCCGATAGATCACAAATAACTTCCTACCATAAATTCTATTTATGATGAATATTATGAAAAAAAATAAAAAATAAATAAAAATAAATTTAGCATGATAACTTATCAATGAATTATTGTATAGGAAGTTTGTCAACATCCGGTTCTGTCCTAATATATTGTCTGAAGTATTTTTGACGTCGTCTCTGTAAATATTGTACAATGCTTTAGAGTCGGAGTTTGGGTGCAATTTCTGCAATATTGATGAAGATGAATATTCAATAGAGAAGTGATTATCTGGTGTGTTTTTCATCTATTTTTAAGAAAAAAAGATTCCTATATGTTCTGTAAACCATTACTGGAATGAAAATGGAAAAACAGAAGCGAAAGCTATCATTTCAAATGTAAAAAAAATGAAATCCAAGAGCATGAAATTATATTTATTTGGGAAAAGTCCAATGTCCATTAAAATAAATTTCAGCTAAAACGATGAGGTGCTTTCGTATGTATTTTAAAAAGGACAAAGTATATATATATATATATATATATATATATATATATATATATATATATACACATACATACACATACATACAGTGGGTACGGAAAGTATTCAGACCCTTTTAAATTTTTCACTCTTTGTTTCATTGCAGCCATTTGCTAAATTAAAAAAAGTTCTTTTTTTTTCCTCATTAATGTACCCTCTGCCCCCATCCCCCGTCTTGACAGAAAAAACACAGAAATGTAGAAATTTTTGCAATTTTTAAAAAAAGAAAAACTGAAATATCAATGGTCATAAGTATTCAGACCCTTTGCTCAGACACTCATATTTAAGTCCCATGCTGTCCATTTCCTTGTGATCCTCCTTGAGATGGTTCCACTCCTTCATTGGAGTCCAGCTGTGTTTAATTATCATGATAGGACTCGATTTGGAAAGGCGCACACCTGCCTATATAAGAGCTCACAGCTCACACTGCATGTTAGACCATATGAGAATCATGAGATCAAAGGAGCTGACCAGGGAGCTCAGAGACAGAATTGTGGCAAGGCACAGATCTGGCCAAGGTTACAAAAGAATTTCTGCAGTAGTCAAGGTTCCTAAGAGCACAGTGGCCTCCATAATCCTTAAATGGAAGAAGTTTGGGACCACCAGAACTCCTCCTTGACCTGGCCGCCCAGCCAAACTGAGCAATCGTGGGAGAAAAGCCTTGGTGACAGAGGTATAGAAGAACCCCAAGATCACTGTGGCTGAGCTCCAGAGATGCAGTAGGGAGATGGGAGAAAGATCCACAAAGTCAACTATTACTGCAGCCCTCCACCAGTTGGGCCCTTATGGCAGAGTGGCCCGACGGAAGCCTCTCCTCAGTAGAAGACACATGAAAGCCCGCATAGAGTTTGCAAAAAACACATGAAGGACTCCCAGACTATGAGAAATAAGATTCTCTGGTCTGATGAGATGAATATAGAACTTTTTGGTGATAATTCTAAGCGGTATGTGTGGAGAAGACCAGGCACTGCTCATCACCTGCCCAATACAATCCCAACAGTGAAACATGGTGGTGGCAGCATCATGCTCTGGGGGTGTTTTTCAGCTGCAGGGGCAGGACGACTGGTTGCAATTGAAGGAAAGATGAATGCGGCCAAGAACACAGATATCCTGGAAGAAAACCTCTTCCAGAGTGCTCTGGACCACAGACTTGGCCAACAAGACAATTACCCTAAGCACACAGCTAAAATAACAAAGGAGTGGCTTCAGAACAACTCTGTGACCATTCTTGACTGGCCCAGCCAGAGCCCTGACCTAAACCCAATTGAGCATCTCTGGAGAGACCTGAAAATGGCCGTCCATCAACATTCACCATCCAACCTGACGGAACTGAAGGGGATCTGCAAGGATGAATGCCAGAGGATCCCCAAATCCAGGTGTGAAAAACCCCCTTGAAAACTTTTGAGGGATTTGCAGAAGATTGTTGCAGGTTGTACACCCAAGTATACAAGTGACCTGAAGGCCATTGCCATTGACAGCAGGTCGTAACAGACAGAGGGACTCAGCAGCACATCATAACAGCCAGAGGGACTCGTCAACAGGTCATAACAGCCAGAGGGGCTTGGCAGCAGGCCATAACAGCCAGAGGGACTTGGCAGCAGATCATAACAGCGAGAGGGACTCTGCAGCAAGGCATAACAGCCAGAAGGACTTGACAACAGGTCATAACAGTCAGAAGGACTCGGCAGTAGGTCATAACAGCCAGGGGGACTCGACAGTAGGTCATAACAGCCAGAAGGACTTGGCAGCAGGTCATAACAGCCAGAAGGACTCGGCAGCAGGTCATAACAGTCAGAAGGACTCGGCAGTAGGTCATAACAGCCAAAAGGACTTGGCAGTAGGTCATAACAGCCAGAAGGACTCGGCAGCAGATCATAATAGCCAGACGGACTCGGCAGCAGGTCATAACAGCCACAGAGGTCATACTAAGGTAGTAAAGGCACTTGTCATAAAGTGGGTAAATAATTGTAAGGCCGCAGTAGTTATTGAAAGCTGCATTTTGCACTGAATTTGGAAAAAAAAACCCACTTGTCATATATTGTCTTGTCAGACTTGGCCAACAAGACAATGACCATAAGCACACAGCTAAATTAACAAAGGAGTGGCTTCAGAACAACTTTGTGACCATTCTTGACCGGCCCAGCCAAAGCTCTGACCTAAACCCAATTGAGCATCTCTGGAGAGACCTAAAAATGGCGTCCACCAACATTCACCATCCAACCTGACGGAACTGAAGGGGATATGCAAGGATGAATGGCAGAGGATCCCTAAATCCAGGTGTAAAAAACCCCCTTGAAAACTTTTGGGGTATTTGCAGAAGATTGTTGCAGCTTGTACACCAAAGTATACAAGTGACCTGAAGGCCATTGACAGCAGGTCATAACAGCCAGAGGGGCTTGGCAGCAGGTCATACCAGCGACAGGGGCTCAGCAGCAGATCATAACAGCCAGAGGGATACGGCAGCAGGTCATAACAGCCAGGGGGACTCGGCAGTAGATCATAACAGCCAGGGGGACTCGGCAGTAGATCATAACAGCCAGGGGGACTTGGCAGTAGGTGATAACAGCCAGGGGGACTCGGAAGCAAGGCATAACAGCCAGAAGAACTCGGCAGAAGGTCATAACAGCCAGAGGGACTCAGCAACAGGTCATAATAGTGAGAGGGGCTCGGCAGCAGATCATAACAGCCAGAGGGACTCAGCAACAGGTCATAATAGCGAGAGGGGCTCGGCAGCAGGTCATAACAGCTAGAGAGGCCATACTAAGGTACTAAAGGCACTTGTCATAAAGTGGGTAAATAATTGTAAGGCCGCAGTAGTCATTGAAAGTTGCATTTTGTTCTGAATTTGGAAAAAAACACGTGTCATATTAGTTGTGTTGGACAATTTACCTTGTCGTTGCTTCACTAATTCACTGTAAGTAGCAGAAATTTTGGAAATTTTGCTAATAAAACTAATTTAGGATGGGGGTCCAATGATTTTGATTGCAACTATATCCATCCACTTTATCAGTATTGCCTACTCCTAAAGGACACCATTTGGCACCGTTGATAGTGCACCCGTAGAGGTACATTGGCCATAGAGTTTTTGCCCTTTTTGACTTTAAAAATAATATCTCGGGTTTGCACGTCAAATAAATAGCATCACCCCTGTGCCATCTTCCTCTGAACTATAGAAGAGCAACAGGAGGTCGCCTGCTAAACACACAGAGCGAGACTAAGATCACAGAGGAGAGAGCGGCCGGTCTGACAGCAGAAATCCGCAGGGCTAATCTGGGCAATACTAATATTTGATCTTGAGATGTAAGTCGGGAGGTTTTTCATCCTCACTAAGCTTCACTTAACATTTCCTCACCATCTTTGAACATCTTCCTTTTCATCTTGCCTTGTAAACTACATTTAAAGAGTTTCTGTCTGCAATGAACGAGTGAGGAACAAAGAAAAAAAAGAGAAAAATCGAAACAGTAAAAAAAACCCCCAAAGTATAAGAAATGCAAAGAACATCCGCACTGTCCCCAAAACACTGACATTACCATTGAATATACAATAGAAAGTATGTGGCTAATTCCTGAGCTTTAAGTCAAAATTTATGGTCTCAAAATGTATTTTTTCTGGTACTAATTAAAGGGTGTGTATATTTTTGTAAACAATTTTCTTATTAGATTCATCTGAGACAAAAACAAAATGTAACATCTTATCTCAGATCTCTTACTGACAGCTGGGGGCTGGTATTATCAGGCTGGGAAGCTTCATGGTTATTTGGCCCTTCCCAGCCTAAAAATTGCAGCCCGCAGCCACCCCAGAATTGGTGCATCCATTACAGTGACGGAAATAATTAATTGATCCCTTGCTGATTTTGTAAGTTTACCAACTGACAAAGACACGAACAGCCTATAATTTTAAGGGTAGGTTAATTTTAACAGTGAGAGAAAGAATATCAAAAATAAAATCCAGAAAATCAAATTTGTATAAATTATATACAGTAGATTTATTTGCATTTTGCAGAGAGAAATAAGTATTTGCTTCCTCTGTCAAATAAGACTTAATACTTGGTGGCAAAACCCTTGGCAAGTACAGTAGTCAAATGTTTTTTTGTAGTTGATGATAAGGTTTGCGCATGTCAGGAGGAATTTTGCTCCACTCATCTTTGCAGATCATCTCAAAATTATTAAGATTTTGAGGCTCTCGCTTGATAACTCGGAGGTTCAGCTTTCTCCTAAGTTTTCTATGGGATTAAGGTCTGGGGGCTGGCTAGGCCACTCCATGACCTTAATGTGCTTCTTTTTGAGCCACTACTTTGTTGCCTTGGCTGTATGTTTTGGCTCATTGGCGTGCTGGCAGACCCAGCCATGACCTATTTTTAATGTCCCGCAGAAAGAAGGAGGTTGTCACTCAGACTTTTACGGTACATGGCTCTATCCATTGTCCCATTGATGCGGTGAAGTAGTCCTGTGCCCTTAGTGAAGAAACATCCCCGAAACATAATGTTGCCACCTCCAAGCATGACAGTGGGGATGGTGTTCTTTGGGTCATAGGCAGTTCTCATCCTCCAAACACGGCAAGTTAAGTTCAATTTTTGTCTCATCTGACCACAGCACAAATCACTCTCAAAATCATTCAGGTGTTTATTGGCAAACTTCAGATGGGCCGGCTGCACATGGGCCTTCTTCAGATGGACCGGCTGCATATGGGCCTTCTTCAGACGGGCCGGCTGCACATGTGCCTTCTTCAGATGGGCCGTCTGAATATGGGCCTTCTTCAGATGGGCCGGCTGCATATGGGCCTTCTTCAGACGGGCCGGCTGCATATGGGCCTTCTTCAGACTGGCCGGCTGCACATGGGCCTTCTTCAGATGGGCCGGCTGCATATGGGCCTTCTTCAGACGGGCCGGCTGCACATGGGCCTTCTTCAGATGGGCCGGCTGCATATGGGCCTTCTTCAGACGGGCCGGCTGCACATGGGCCTTCTTCAGATGGGCCGGCTACATATGGGCCTTCTTCAGACGGGCCGGCTGCACATGGGCCTTCTTCAGATGGGCCGGCTGCATATGGGCCTTCTTCAGACGGGCCGGCTGCACATGGGCCTTCTTGAGCAGTGGGACTTTGTGGACACTGCAGAATTTAAACAATTACAGCATTATGTGTGTTACCAAAGATTTTCTTGGTGACAGTGGTCTCAGCTGCTATGAGATCATTAACAAGTTCCCCCCGTATAGTTTTAGGCTGATTTCTCACCTTCCTTGAGATCCTGGATACCCCACGAGGTGAGATTTTGCATGGAGCCCCAGATCGATGTCGATTGACACTCATTTTGTATTATTTCCATTTTCTTATTATTGCACCAACAGTTGTCTCCGTCTCACCCAGCGTCTTACTTATGGTTTTGTAGGCCATTCCAGCCTTGTGCAGGTCTATGATCTTGTCCCAGACATCCTTAGAAAGCTCTTTGGTCTTGCACATATTGTAGAGGTTAGAGTCTGACTGATTAACTGAATGTATGGACAAGTGTCTTTTATACAGGTGACAATTTAAGACAGCTGTCTATAATACAGGTAACGAGTTGATTAGGAGCGTCTAACTGGTCTTTATGAGCCAGAATTCTTAATGGTTGGTAGGGGATCAAATACTTATTTCTCTCTGTAAAATGCAAATAAATTTATATAATTTACACAATGTCATTTTCTGGATTTTATTTTGGATATTCTATATCACGGTTAAAATTAACCTACCCATAAAATTATAGACTTTTTATGTCTTTGTCAGTGTGTAAACCTACAAAATCAGCAAGGGATCAAATAATTATTTCCTTCACTGTAAAAGATGCACCAATTCTGGGGTGGCTGCGGGCTTCACCTTTTAGGTTGGGAAGGGCCAAATAACCATGCTTCCCAGCCCGATAATACCAGCCCCCAGCTGTCTGCTTTACCTTGACTGGTCATAAAAAATAGGGAGGAGCCCATGCCATTTTCTTAAATTATTTAGTTATTAGGTTAAACAAGGCTAAAAACACCCTGTAGTGCCACATGAAATGCACTGACGAGTGCATGTTTACAATATTCAATCTAAAGTTATAGCAATTAAACCCTGCCTATATGCCTGCTCTAATCTAAGCTCTCCCTCTTATATCCACTCCCACTGAACTGCAGTGTGCCGAGTATCACACCCCCGGTCTCATATAAGACCTGACATCGCGACATGGCCAGCCAATCACAGTGATGAAAGCAGCCAAATGGCTAGGGCATTACTGTGTATGATAGATGATCTCCATATGTTCATTAGCTGTCTAATATGAGGGGCAGGGACTCAAGCATGGCGTTTGAGCACCCGTGATACTCGGCCGAGTAACGAGCAGTGCCAAGCATGCTTGATCATCACTATTTTACCCATAAGTGGCAATCGATAAACAGACTATTTGCTCTATTAGAGGTAAGGAGGAGTGAGGAGCAGAGAAACTATATAAGGAGAGTTAGAAATAGACAGATTGTACTGCAGTTAGTGAGGGATTTAGATTATCCCAGAGCTGGATTCACAGCTACACTGTTGAGTATGGCTGGTTTCTTACATCACCGTTGTTGCATGTTGGGGGCTTGCTATTTCTTTGAGGACTGCTCCGAGGCAGGTTACAATTCCTCATTTCTATCTTTGAGGTGTAGCAAGTTTCTCTGGCAGTGAAGAGGTGTCTAGGTGTGTTAGGAACATCCCACTGCTACTTCTAGTGCTGTTTGATAGATAGGGGATTGCGGTCATCTTAGTTTCCAACTACTCTTGTGGTTTTGTTTTTTTCCTGATTAATGGGATTTTTTGTGATGGTTACCAGATCATAACAATAATGTCTTTTATGCTGCTGTTGATGCATCTGGTCATTTCCTAAAAGGGGAAAGAAGCAGGAATACTTCTGTTTCTGTGTATGGGAAACATCGCAGCAGCTTAATTCTGAAAAGATACCTGAAATGACAAGTATGCTTTAAAGGGAACCTGTCATCAGAAATTTTGTTTTAAACCTAAAAGTTTCCCCCTCTGCAGCTCCTGGGCTGCATTCTAGCAGGTTCCTGTACTTTTTGTGGCCCCTTTTAAACCAAATTAAATACTTTATAAACTTGTACCTTTTGCTATGTAAATTTTGTAAATCGTCCATGGGGGCGGGCTCTCTGCTGACCGTTGCTGTTCCTCCAGCAGATTTACGCCGCCCCCCAACGCTGAATTTCATATCTCAGGACGCCGCCCCTGGGCGCCCGTGGTCCCACCCCTCGGCTCCCGTGGTCCCGCGCATGCACTGTGCGACTGTAGCGGGACTGTGCACCGTGTGCACGTGTGACCGCTGGTGACGTTTTGCGCAGGCACGAGGTTATGGGCGGCGCTGTGATTGCATCAGCAAGTGCCGTCCATAACCTCGTGACCGCACTTTCCCCTCTTCCTCCAGCGTTCTGCGCAAGCGCTTGCTGGCCAGATGACCCAACGTCACTTCTTTCCCATCTTGCCCTGCTGCAGGGTAAGATGGGAAGGAGGTGACGCCAGGTCATTTGGCCGGCGAGCGCTTGCGCAGAACACTGGAGGCAGTGGGGGAAAGCGCGTCCACGAGATTATGGGCGGGCACTTGCGATGCAATCACAGCGCCGCCCATAATCTCGTGCTTGTGACACACGTCACCAGCGATCCTGGCGTGGGCGGCACCTCAGGCGCAGTGGGCGGCGTCCTGATGGATGAAATGGAGCGTGGGGGGACGGCGTCAATGTGCTGGAGGAACAGCAACGGACGCAAAAGAGCCCGCCCCCATGGACGATTTACAAAATTTACATAGCAAAAGGTACAAGTTTATAAAGTATTTAATTTGGTTCAAAAGGGGCCACAAAAAGTACAGGAACCTTGCTAGAATGCAGCCCACGAGCTGCAGAGGGGTAAACATTTAGGTTTACAGCTAAATTTCTGATGACAGGTTCCCTTTAAGGAAACACTTGGAAAATGTAGGAAAATAGTGGAAAACCTGGTGTAAAAAAATAATGGAGGAAAAATTTGAGGTGCTGATCACCAATACATATCACAGAGAAATGTCATATAGGCAGGTTTTATAGACATGACACAGCTTTTCGCTTTTCTACATTGGTCGGGGTCAACCTGCCCCAGTATTGGCGCATCACATTAGGCGTGCCAATTCTGGCACTTTAGCTGGCTCTTCCTATGGCCCTGGTGCATGTTATGGTAGGGGAGAGAAAATATACCAGCTGTATAAGACAACACAAAGGAAGGGCGAAGGTGGTGACCCCTGACAACAACGGATGTAGAGAAAAGGAGCGTATGGGACTCAGCACCAATGCAGTAATAATAAAACTTGGAACTTTATTCGGAATTTTTAAAAAAAAAGAGTACACAGGTCATCCAAATAATCGCCATGCGATTTGCCAAGCCGCTTGGCAAATCGCATGGCGATTTTTTGGATGAGCTGTGTACTCTTTTTTTTAAAAAATTCCGAATAAAGTTCCAAGTTTTATTATTACTGCATTGGTGCTGAGTCCCATACGCTCCTTTTATCTACATCCATTCTGAATCATTGACCGGCCTGTCTGGGGACTGCGGGCATCCACCTTCGCCTTGAAGACTGCATATGGGTGAGCTGAAATTTCTACTATTTACCCCTGACAACAACCTGCAGCTCACCCTCACTGCCATCACCGACCCTATACAGGTTCCACACCTGTCGCTGAGCTGGATAACTGAGGCCCTGTCTTCCCCTGGCATAAGGGCCCTAAGTAAGGATGGCGGGTATGAGCGCTAGTCAACACCACTAACTAAAGGAAGACACAAAAAAACAATATAGAGGAAGAAACACGACTGCTTTCACCAAAGACCAGGTACATAGAAAAGTCAATCACTTATCAGAGCAGCAGCAACCACAGAAGTCTCAGGAGCAACATAGACAACCACTGCAGACCACAACAAGGAGCAAACTGTAAATCACACCCAAACCACCCTAGGGTGAGGTTAATAAAGGAAGTCAGAGGATAGCAACTGAGAGGAAAGACTGAAAGTTACCCAGGGTCATAAAGTCCATAGGCTGTAGAAACAGGAAACTCAGATAACAACACATGCCACCAATCTGGGATCTTCCAGCATTTCCTGCCACTGGAATATCAGCTGGCCGTGATACCTCCATGTCAGACCATGACACATCCAAGACTTTGTATGGCAATTGGGGTAATATTTTTGGGGGTTGATGTCAGCTGTGTAATGTCAGCTGGCATCAAGCCCAGAGGTTAGTAATGGAGAGTTGTCTATCAGATACTCCTTTACTAACCCAGTAAGTAAAAAGGAAAACAAGACGCACAAATATTTTATCTAAATAAAGACTCCTCCATCCCTCATTCACCAATTTATTATCAAAAATGTTCCAATGAAGCTCCTCCGTCATAGTCCACTATCCTGGACTCTGAGTAGCAGTAAAGCACAGCTATTTACAGGGGCCGGGTAGTGACGACAACTCTCTTCAGAGGCGCAGGGTCTCGCTGAATGCAGTGTTGAGTCAGTGGCTCTGGTGAGAGTTGTCGTCACTACCGGGCACCTGTGAATAACTGTACTTTACTGCTACTCACAGTGGCTGGAGCTGCATTCGGGGATTGGGGACTATGATGGAGCTTCGTGGGAACATTTTTGAAAGTAAATTTGCGAACGAGGGAAGTCTTTATTCCAATAGACTATTTTTTTTTCTGTGTGTGTATTTTTTGGGATTACTGGGTTAGTAATGGGGGTGTCTGATAGACGCACACCTATTACTAACCCCGTTGCTTGATGCCAGCTGACACTACATAGCTGACATCAACCCCAAAAATACTGCTCAAAAAAAAAAGGCAACACCAAAATACAAAATGTTTGTTTAAGTGTTCTGTTTATTTTTTTGAGCAGTATATATTACCCTGATTGCCTTTGCACCATGGGCCTCCCCAGTCTGATAATACCGGCCCATAGCTGTCTGCTTTATCTTGGCTCGCTACCCAAATTAGGGAGGCCCCACTTTGTTTTTTTTTACATTTTTTATTTAGTTCTCAGCAGCTACCTGGGAGTCAGAGATGCATCAGGCGTCTTCCCCATACTGTTTCCATCCATTTCAGAGATTTTCCTGCCCCCAGCACTCCTGTTAGGGTCTTCTTGTAAAATGTTCGATTTTCCCATTGACTTCCATTATACTCGATACTCTAGTTGAGCCCATTTGACCTGTGAGTATTTAGTACTCACTCATTGCTACTTATTATATAAAATGGTGTTCTGTAACGAAAGCCACACAGAAATATACAAAGGACTTATTCTGCCACCTAGTGGACAGATGGAATTATACAGTTTGTATTTCAAAGTCTGGGATATTAAACATACAAAGTGCCTCTGCTGAGAAGAAGAAGAAGAAGAAGAGGACTTGAATTCTAGTGATACCTATTGGAAGTAGTAATCCTAAAAGTTAATATCAACCCTTTATCGAGCCTTATGATATCACTTAGAATAATAATCCAAACAAAATCTCATTTTGTAGACATTATGTTTCTGGATATTGCCCCTCATCAGTGCAAAGTATGAGATCTGATTAAGGCTGCTTGTGTTCTGACCTACGTTCACTGGTCCCGTTGGGGCTTCCGTCCGACCACCCCCGCAAAACAAGTTTTGAACGCATACGCCAACGGGGCCATTGACTATAATGGATGAGACAGAGCCAGCGTGTACTCTGTCGTGGACCATTTTCGGGTGCATGCGCTTTCTGGAGGTGGACACCAAGATGCAGCCTACCACTGTGTGTGTGGTTTTTTTTTTTTAAAAAAGTGTCGCTTTTTTTTAATTTTCTCTCTTTTTTATTTTATGTTGTTACTTTCCCCAAAGAACAGTAAAAAAAAAAAAGTAGTTTCCTCTCTGTAAATTTGTACGCGGGCTCCTCTTCTTTTCTTCTTTTCTTCTTTTTTGCTGTTGTGGTGTGCTGATGTTTTTATTGTTACCATTTTGGGGCACATACGGTCTTTCGATCACTTTTTATTGCATTAATTGTGGTAGATGCCATGGAAAAAACACAAATCTGGCATTTCGATTCCTTTCTTTTCGGCGTTTACCCTGTGGGTTAAACATTTTGTAATTTAAAAATTAGAATTTTGCCTTTGTGATGCTTATATTTCTTTAACTTTTTTTTAATTTCTGTTTTTTTTGTAATTATTTGAACTTTTGTGTTGTTTTTATATATATATATATATATATATATATATATATATATATATATATATATATATATATATATTAGCTGTACTACCTGACTTCGCCACGGTTAATAACTGCTGTTAACAAAATAGAATGTATTAACAAAAATGTATTCTGCACACAAAAACCACAAAACAAATAGATAGAAATGTAATTATTAAAAGGCAAAAACTAAGCTTAATAGAAGCATTTCACAACATATATTTCAACGCCACAAATATTTCACACAGATTTAACTAAATTTGCCAAGTAATGTGCTCTTTCTGTCTCTTTCCCCGTCTGTCTCTTTCCCCGTCTGTCTCTTTCCCCGTCTGTCTCTTTCCCCGTCTGTCTGTCTCTGTCTCTTTCTTTGTCTATCTCTATCTCTGTTTCTTTCCCCATCTGTCTCTTTCCAGGTTTGTCTATTTCCCAGGTCTGTCTCTTTCCCCGTCTGTCTCCCCGTCTCTTTGTCTATGTCTTTTCCTGTCTCTGTCTGTCTCTTTACTTGTCTGTCTGACTCTGTCTGTCTCTGTCTGTCTCTCTCTATCCGTCTCCCCACCGACATCTTATTACCTCACATATAAGCTTCTTATACTATGAATGTCCTTTGTTCCTATAGCAACCAATCACAGCTCCTACTAATAAGCTGTAGTTCTAGGCTCCATTTACTTTAATGGAGGCATGTTTTTTGGAGAGTAACTGTAATGCGTGAGGTTAAATTTTCCTGTCAAAACATAGTCTACGACGTTCCCTGGGTCACATGAGGTGTCTGTGCAAAATTTCGTGATTGTAAATGCGACGGTGCGGATACACTTTTCGTTTCACTTTTTCCCCATTATGTAGATAGGGGCAAAATTGATTGATAAATTGGAACGCACGGGGTTAAAATTTCGCCTCACAACATAGCCTAAGACGCTCTTGGGGTCCAGATGTGTGAGTGTGCAAAATTTTGTGGCTGTAGCTGCGACGGTGCAGATGCCAATCCCGGACATACACACATATATACACACATTCAGCTTTATATATTAGGCTAGCTATAGTACCCGGGTGTTGCCCGGGATAGTAACTATCTCTCTTCGAGTTTCTGTCTGTCTCTGTGTGTCTGTCTCTGTCTGTATCAATTTCTCTGTCTGTCTCTGTATCAGTCTCTCTGTCTGTCTCTCTCTATCTCTGTGTCTCTCTTTCTCTATGTCTGTCTGTGTCTGTCAGTCTCTGTTTGTCTCGTTCCCCATCTGTCTCCTTCCAGAGCTGTCTCCTTCCAGGGCTCTCTCTTTCCCCGTCTGTCTCTTTCCCCGTCTGTCTCTTTCCCCATCTGTCTCTTTCCCCGTCTGTCTCTTTCCAGGTTTGTCTCTTTCCAGGTCTGTCTCTTTGCCCGTCTGTCTCTTTCCAGGTCTGTCTCTTTGCCCGGCTGTCTCTTTGCCCGGCTGTCTCTTTGCCCGGCTGTCTCTTTCCAGGGCTGTCTCTTTCCAGGGCTGTCTCTTTGCCCGGCTGTCTCTTTCCAGGGCTGTCTCTTTCCAGGGCTGTCTTTTTCCAGGTCTGTCTCTTTGTCCAGCTGTCTCATTGCCTGGCTGTCTCTTTGCCCGGCTGTTTCTTTGCCTGGCTGTCTCTTTCCAGGTTTGTCTCTTTCCATGTCTGTCTCTTTGCCCGTCTGTCTCTGTCTCTATCTCTCTGTCTCTTTCCCTGTCTGTCTGTCTCTCTGTCTGTCTATCTATCTCCACATCTTATTACCTCACACATCGGCTTTTATACTAACAGTTTATTTTGTTCCTATAGCAACCACTGACAGTTGCTATTAATAGCTCGTATCTCCCAGCTCCATTCAGATTAATGGAGGCAGGATTTTGGAGACTAACTGTAAAGCGCGGGGTTAAATTTTCCCGTTCAAACATAGTCTATGACGTTCCATGAGTCACATGAGACGTCTGTGCAAAATTTCGTGATTGTAAATGCGACGGTGCTGATTCCTTTAGCGGA
Source organism: Anomaloglossus baeobatrachus (assembly GCF_048569485.1). Lineage (NCBI taxonomy): Eukaryota > Metazoa > Chordata > Amphibia > Anura > Aromobatidae > Anomaloglossus > Anomaloglossus baeobatrachus. The sequence goes on along the minus strand of NC_134356.1, from coordinate 41,570,209 downwards.
CACACACACACACACACACACACACACACACACACACACACACACACACACACACACACACACACACATACGCTCAGCTTTATATATTAGATAATGTGTGTATATATATATATATATATATATATATATATATATGTTTAATTTTATATTACTTTTTTGTTTTTACTTTTTTTTTTATTTTCTTTTTTACTTTTCAAATTCAAATTGAAGAATTGCAGCATAGAGTGAAAATCTCGGTTTCTTATGAAGCCCAATATGAGGCTAGGCTACAAAGGAGTGCCAACAAGGTGGTGCAGAAAGGTTTGGCGCCAGAACAGGGGTGCCAGTCAACACAATCACACAGTCTAAATGCCGCAACCATAAGTTGACTAGATTGACCTGCCGTTCAAAAGTCAAGAAAAGCTGTGTTACATACCATACAGGTTGTCCCTCTTTTTTACCAGGAATAGATAAGTGATAAAACCGCCAACTAGACCAATATTTTAGGTGTTATACCGCTCAGCAGTGCTCAGTGCATTGGGACACACTTGTATCGGGATAATTCTATCCTTTGTTTTCTTTTCCAGTCTCGGAAACAACTGTGCGGCTCGCCCGTGTGAAATGCTGCCAACATGGCGGATGCAAGTGAAATCTCAGCCCTCTGTGACTGTGATCCATTTGCCGTTGATGTCACTTTTCAGCATGTGGTACATTCCTATAGACTTACTAAGGGGAATATTATATGGATTATACATTAACGAAACAGTAGACCTTCTCGCCGATCAACCGTAATCCCTATGGAAGCCAGTGGGGGGTCACATACTTCATGAGGAGTCAAATGTTTGGTCTTGTAGTGATTACATGATTTATTAAAACAGAAGTCTTGTAGAAAAAAAGCAGAGCTGATCCCTTTCTCGGGTCCAGGTAAAAAAAAAATAAATCAGCCATCATACACATGATGAAAGGATCATTATCAAGCATCAGGCAAACACCTTTCATTTGGGACATCAAAGTAGAAGTATTGGTTCAAAGCCTGTTTGGCACATATTGTCATCTACTGTGGCGCCCCTGAGAGTCCATTCACCACAGAGGTACTGCACCTCAGCCAGAGGTGTGGTACCCCATTCTCTGGTAAGGAGGGGGCACAGGTCGTTGTCCATACAGTCCAGGGCCGCCATCAGGGCTTTACTACTATGCCTGGTGTACTGGGCCTGGTGAAGAGAGGGGGCCGGCTGAGCCAGGGACAGTTACTTAGTTGTATTAAGCCCAGGGCCAGCCGGGCCCTCCCCCTCTTCACCAGGCCCCAGTCACAGTCACAGCAAAGGGGCCCGGCAGTGCTGCTTTTGCTTCTATACACGTAGCTAATTTGCATCGCACCAAGCGTACCCGAGTATTGAGCAGTGCTGAGCACCGATCATACCCAAGTATCGAGCAGTGCCCAGCACCGAGCGTACCTGAGTATACTGTGTTCGGCACTGCTCGATGCTCGGGTACGCTCAGTGCTAGGCCCTGCTTGGTACTCGGATATGCTTGGCACTGCTCCATACTCGGGTATGCTCGGTGATTGGTACTGCTCGGTACTCGGGTACGATCGGTACTCAGCACTGCTCGATACTCGGGTATGCTCAGTAGTGCTCGATACTCGGGTATACTCGGTGCTCGGCAGTGCTCGATACTTGGGTATCCTCGGTGCTCAGCACTGCTCAATACACAGGTGTGTTCGGTGCTCGGCACTGCTCAATACTTGGGTACGCTTGGTGCTTGGCACTGCTAGGTACTCGGGTATGCTCGGTGCTCGGCACTATTCAATACTTGGGTATGCTCTGCGCTCGGCACTGCTCGATACTCGGTTACGCTCTTGCTCGGCACTCCTCCATACTCGGGTATGCTCGTTGCTCAGCACTGCTCGATATTTAAGTTCACTCAGTGCTTGGCACTGCTCGATACTCGGGTAAGCTTGGTGCTCGGCACTGCTCGATACTCGGTACGTTTGGCGCTGGTCACTGCTCGATACTCAGGAACGCTCGATGCTCGGCACTGCTTGATACTCAGCTACGCTTGGTGCTGGTCACTGCTCGATACTCGGGTATGCTCGATGCTCGGCACTACTCGATACTCGGGTATGCTTGGTGCTCAGCACTGCTCAATACTCGGGTACGCTCGGTGCTGGGCACTGCTCAATACACGGGTACGCTTGATGTTCGGCACTGCTCGATACTCGGGTACACTCGGTGCTCAGCACAACTTGGTACTCGATCGAGCATTGGGGTGCTCGGGTACTCATGGTGCTCGACTGAGTATTGCGAATGCTCGGATGTGTTGTCCGTGAACCAACTACCAGAACGCACAGGCTCACTTCTGTAAGTGATGGGAGGCGACACTCAACTGAGAGATGTGTGTCGCCCTGGACAAGCCAGGGGCCACAGAGCACAACACCTACACACCCCATACTCCCTGCAGGCACATCGAAGTCAGACACAAAACCCTTGTTGCCTTCCTCCAGGAGCTGATGTCCACACCAGGGGGCGGAGCCAGGCGGTTGGTCTCCGCCCACCGAGGAGTTCATAGTCCTGGAGGCAGGAAAAGGAAGTTCGGTTAAGCTAGGGAAGTGAAGGAGTGAGGAGTTTGGACAGTGAAAGTGGAAGGAGGAAAAGTGAGCCGTATTGAAGTGGCAAGAGAGCAGACTGAAGTGAGTCCGGGTGTGTTGCCCGGACGGAGCAGCAAGGTTGGCAGACGGTGGTGACAGTCTGTAGGAGTGGCCTATCGGAGTTTGCCGTAAGGACCGTGGACGGGCGGTGGCCCGGCGGTACCGGACCGGTACACAAAGAGAAGCCAGCACCAGTGGCAGGGGCTTTTCGGACCCCGGCAAGGCTAGGAATCGCCGTGAAGTTGCCGAATCCGTTAGTGAAGGGAACCTCCGGGTTTCCAAACAGTCAAGTCCCGACAGAAGGCAACCGTCCAACCGTGAAGGGGAGACACCGCCACCGCCAAGGGCAACCGTTTCCCAGGGCCAGCGCCTGCGGGCAAAAGGGGCTCCTCCGGCCCACATCCAGGTCGGGGAGTGGGTTACCGGTGGGAACCCATCGGAATCAACATAGAACATAGGTGCAGGGAGAGACAGTCATCACTAACCTGCAGGGAACAACAACACCGCAGCCGTCCGAGGGACCCGTCCATCCAGCCGCTTGTTTTACCGTGAACTGTGTCATCATCATTGGGCTGAGTGAGTACCTCCGTGCCGTGCGGCACAGCGCTGCCCCTGCGACCCTGCACCTCACCAGGCCCCGCAACCCGCCTGCCATCCACTCCTACCCCATCACCGAGCCCCGGGACAACCAACCCCCTACCCACGGAGGGGAGAAATAACAACAAAGCTGCTCCCTGTCACCGCTCCCGGGATCCCCGTCCAGAGCAGCGGTGGTGTCCACACAATCACCACAACCGTGGGTAGCGTCACGGACAATATCCCCAAAACCAAACCACCCCTTTTCACTCATGGGCGAGGAGCGCCGCTCGAGTCCCCGGGATCCGGCCCATCGCTCGAGCCACCGAGCATCAGCAGCCGCAGAGCAGTGGCAGCCGGACCCGAGCAGTGGGAGAGCGCAGCGTCCCCTCCTCAGCCCGCGACAACTTGGCGTCACGAACAGGATCTTACCGCTCTACCGTCTGGTAGAGGTGCGCCTTGTTACCGCCGGAGGTGTCCGGCCAGAAAATTTCAGAAGCCGCCATCTTTGGCGCGAAAAGTTTCCGCTCGAGCGTCTCCTCGAGTAGTGGAGGCGCGAAGGCCAAAACCCCGCCCCGATAGAGGAGGAGCCGGAAAGAGGCTAAGGGGGACGGAAACAAGATGTCTGGGCCCGACGGAGCTGCTGGAGGAGCGGCGGTCGCAGCCGTAGTGGCACCCGTGGATGGGAATGGGCCTGCCCAGGTCCCGGCCGCGCTGGCGAGGGGTGCCGCGGTCCCAGCTCTCGCTCAGGTGATGCCGTTCTCCTTGCCCTATGTGCCCGGAGCTACCTGGCTGCCGCAGTACGACGGGAAACCTGATGCGTTACAGGTCTTCCGGAAGAAACTTAGCCCGCTCCTAGAATTGTACCCCTTGACTAATAAGCAACGTGCAGCGGTAGTGCTGGGGCAGCAAACCGGCGCGGCTGAGCAGGAGGCGGAGACCTGGGCCGAGGGGGACCGGTTCTCTGTAGCCACCATCTTTGAGAAACTACAGACTGCCTTTGAGACCCGTACCGAAGCCGAGCTGAGGATGCAGTTTTACCAATGTCGGCAACGGCCTGTGGACAGCATTCGGGACTACGCTTTACGTCTACAAACTGCCCTCCGCACACTGAAGCGGGTGGACACCATCAATGAGGCGGACAGCAACAAAATGTTAGTAGAGCAATTTGTGCAGGGGATGAGGTCCTCCGAGGATCGCAAACAACTCCGGCTGTGGGCCCTAGAACACCCTGATGTGGACTTTGCTGTGTTAAAGGAACGGGCCATTAAAGCTCTGCAACCCCCAGCTTCGGAAGTCTTGGAACCAGCCCCGTGGCCAGTTGAGACGGCCCCCGTCGTGGTGGCCCCTACTCTACCAGCATCTCCAGTACCTACAGCTCCAAGCAGCACGATGGAAGAACTGGCTGCCCAGGTCCGCCGCATGGATGGAGACCTCGCCAAGATCCTCGCCGCAGTCCAGCCTCAGACCAGATCCCAGCCTCCGGCAAAGATACAGCTCGCCGACTGTCCTGAGGACGTCCCCTGGATGCAGCGGGAAAGAACCAATGACTCACGGTATGGAACCCCGATTTGTTACAGGTGCAGCAAACCCGGCCACTACTCCCGACGGTGTCCGTTAAACGAGCAACCCCTGGGGCCACGGGTCAATCCTCAGGAGTAGAACCCCATGGCCCCCCAGACTGGCAGGACCGATACATCGGGGCCCGACCCATCATCCCCGTGGCTGTGGACGGCATACCGGTGATGGCTATCCTGGACACTGGATCACAGGTAACCACCATACCATACACATTGTATCAACGGTATTGGAGACCGACGAGCTGGCTCCCCCAGATGCTAGTATAACACTGATTGCTGCTGATGGACTCCCATTGACCCAAGTGGGATACAAACAAGTGGCCATGACTGTGGGGCGAGCTGAACTGCAACATCAGGGTAAGATTGTGATAATGAATGAACTCAGTGATCATAACCCGAAGATAGTGCTAGGAACCAATGTGATGGAGCACTGTATGAGTGATGTGTTGACCCTACTGCAGCAGCTGGCCGCCACGGCGGCGGGGAGCCGACAGAGAGCTGTGCAGCGTGAGATCCGTGCCTTGATGTACCGCCAGCAAGTGAACTCGACGGGAGGAGAGATTGGTGGGGTGAGAGTGATGGATGTTGCCCCGTTGATTGTGCCCCCTAGGAGTGAGATGATGATTTGGTGTAGGGCAGCAGTAGGGCCTCAGGGGCGTGACTACCCTGCCATGATAGAGCCCATGCCCTCCGAGCACTGGCCCACAGTAATGGCCGGCCGAGGGGTGGTAGATGTAAAGAAGGGGAGAGTGCCTGTGAGGGTGCTCAACTGTGGGGAGGAAGAAGTCAGGCTTCCCCGGTATGCTACACTTGCTAAGTTGCTCACTCTGGATCCCCACACCATCCGCGAGGCAGTCCCCCCAACCTCACCACCGACTGCCAGCACTCACCCGCCCCAAGGGGAGTTAGATGAATGGCACCGACAGTTACATGTAGGCACTGACGATACTCCTACACATCACAAAGAAGGGGTATACCGGGTGGTACGGGAGTATGAGCAAGTTTATAGCAAACACCCCCTAGACTTGGGCAGATTAAAGGGGTCCAACACCATATCCCCACCGGTGAACACCCCGCTATCAAAGAGAGGTACAGGCCTATTCCCCCTGCACACTACCAATGTGCCAAGGACATGTTGAGGAACATGAGGGAGGCAGGGGTTATCAGGGACAGCTGTAGTCCCTGGGCCGCCCCGTTGGTACTGGTTAAGAAGAAGGACGGCACCATGCGGATGTGTGTGGATTACCGGAAGATTAACCAGATAACGCATAAAGATGCTTACCCACTGCCCCGTATTGAAGAGTCCTTGGCCGCACTGAGAACCGCGAACTACTTCTCTACCCTTGACCTCACCAGCGGGTACTGGCAAGTGGCCGTGGCACCCGAGGACCGGGAGAAAACTGCCTTTGTGGCGCCCCTGACCTGGTCAGGCACCACTGAGTACTGCACCCATGCTGGGGACAGTACAAGACAGGTAATCCCGAAGGCTGACCGGGGTGTGGTACACAGGCGCATAGTGATCAGGTCTCACACATGTACCTTTGAGAGGACCCCTGGGGATCCCAGGAGGGGGAAAAGCCTTCGCCTCCACTGGAATAGTGGAGGGGGCCAAAAGCCTCCATCTCCACTCAAGGGGTGTGGTAAGAGAGTCTGGTTGCTAGGTGGCGTAGGCAAGAACAGGAGAGGAGGGACAGTGAGCCAGAGCAGTGTAGAGTTCAGGGAGCTCGAGTGAGGAGCAGATCCCTGGGGCTGTGCAGTCTGACAGCGCCCGCGCAGTGGCTACTGACGGGGGAGAACGGTCAACTAGGAGTGCTACCCGAAATCCATCTTCAGCTAGAGAGAGAGCAACGGAGTGGGAAGTAAGGAGACTGCTAGAGAGTACCAGGCCCAAACGGGCGGCAGATCCCGAAGCGGAGATAGATCCAGCTTTCTTTTGCTAAACCTGCCGGTGTGGGGCTCTCAAAGCCCACGCCACAACACCACAAAAGCCGCAGCCACGTAGCCACAGTTAGGGCCCATAGGTCACAGGAGGCAAGCAGCTGGAGTGGCCTGGTCCAGGCGACAAGCAAACGGCAAACGAAGGGGAGAGAGGCTGCAGCATCTTCCCTGGGTGACCCCCATAGGGACTCAAAGTCGGGGTTACCCCAAACCACCAAGGGCTAAGGAAGGCGAGTTAGTAGTCACCCTCACAAGTCAGCCTGAAGGACACCTGGTTCCCACTTGGTTCATCCCAGCTACGCCCGGGTCACTCACCCTGCCATCAACTGTGAGTAAAAACCCTGAAAGACATCCTGCTTGTGTGGAGTTATTCTGCGCCTTGTGGTTCTACACACCTACACAGGGCCCTGGGGCTTGCCTCACTCTCAGGAGGCTACTCCAACTGACTGCACCTATCATCAGCCCCAGGCACCCTTAATCTGCAGTGGCGGTCCCCACTGACCGCAATTCTGAGAGTGGCGTCACGACAAACTACAAAGAAGGTTTCCTACCTGTGACCAGACAGATCCATCTACGTGGAGTCCCTGAAGGTAATGCACCGACACAGCGTACCCGGGGCCCGACATCTGGCGTCACGAACAGGATAAGGACTAGACCTGTTGAGACAGGTGACCATGTGCCTGGGCGGTCCGCTTGAAAAATTGGAAGCGCCGCCATATTGCCACCATGAAAAGCGCGCTGAAAAACAACAGCAGCCCGCGCTGGAAGAAGTTACCGCCCACGAAGAGGTGTGGCTACCCAGAGATCCCCTGCAGAGTTCTGACCTCGCTTGTGAAGAGAGCGGAAGCGTCCAGGGACGGCGGGAAGGAAAAGGAGCCACAAGCCTGCTGCTGCAGAGAGAAGAGATGGAGTCCAGACGTGGATACCCAGAACCAGGCTCTGCTGCCTGGTGGTGCCGGGAGCTTGCTATCTTCTGCGATCAGCTGGAGGCCAGGATTATACGACAGCTCAGTGAGGGACGCACGGAGCTTCTGGAGATGGCTGCGGCGGTTCGGACCTACGAGGAGGGAGCCGCGCGACGCATGCCAGACCGAGCGGCGACGACTCAGATCCCGATGGTGCCACCGATGGGTGAGTCCAGAGTTGCCCCGGCCAGCGCAAGTGCTCCGACCCCTGCTGCTACGACCGCGGTCCCAGAAGAGGCGCCCGGCGCGGCGACGCTGAGCGAGGCCGCAGCCACGCTAGGTGCGGCCCGCCAAATCCAGGCCGCCGCAGCGACACCCCGCCTGGCCCGCAAAGGTCCGACTGCCACGGCGATACTCATCCGTGCCGCAGGTGTGACGCTGACCCAGGCTGCCACCCTGCTGAGCCCAGTCCGCCAAGACCCCACCGCAGCAGCGACGCTCGTCCGAGCCGCAAGTGAGATGCTGAACCAGGCCGCAGCCCCGCCAGGTGCGGCCCGTCAAGCCCCGATCACTGCAGCGACGCCCAGCTCCACCTGCACGGACCCCATTGAGGATGCGACGCCAATTCAGACCGCGGCTGCAATGCCCAGTCCGGCCCGCCAAGAACTGGCCGCAACAGCGACGCAGATCCAGGCCGCCGCCACGCCAGGCTCGGCCCGCACAGACCAGGCCGCCGCCATGCCAGGCGCGGCCCGCACAGACCAGGCCGCCGCCATGCCAGGCGCGGCCCGCCAAGACCAGGCCGCCGCAGCGATGCCCTGCGCGGCCCGCCAAGAAAAGACTACATCACCATTTATCCCGGCCTGCAGGGCCAGAGCAGACACCGCTCCCCAGTCTAAGGAAGTCCCTACTAGGAAATCCCTGGTAGGTGAGGACCCCGCATACTGGCAGCTGAAGGCTGACCTGGAGGCCAAGTTCCCACAGGAGATGGTGGACCAGTACATGCTCCCTCCGCACACCCCTAAGGCAACCCCTGCAGCAACCACGCCGAAGAGTCCACCGCCTGGGCCAGCTGAGGAACACTCATCCCCAGCGCTGCCACGACCAGAGTGCAGCGAAGAACTAAGGGGGAGAGGAGGGCAAGAAGCTGAGGAGTTGCCCCCGGAGCCAGCAGCAGTGCTAGTCCCAGAGCCGGAGATGCTGCCATATTCCCGCTGGGACGAGGAAGACCTGACACCTCCTGCTGAAGAAGACCTGCCCAACCGCCCCACCTGGGAGCTTGTAAGCTGTACTTCGCAGAATCCAGCCCGCAAGACACGGCGCCGAGGCGGTAGTACAAAGTATCCTCCAACATCACAATCTCCTGAGCAGAAAGACGAAGTCACCGCCAGAGACCTAGAGGAGAAACGGTTCCTGAGAAGGTTCAAACCCCAGATCAGAGGACCCCTGCGTCAAGGAATTGTCGAAGATTTCAGCCTCAAATCAGGATACGGCTTTATAGTATCACCTGGTGTGAAGGAAGGGATTTTCGTCAATCGAAGGGATGTGAGAGCCCATTTGCCCAGAGGACACCCTGGAAGAAATTTGAAGATAGGAGACTCAGTGGAGTTCACTATGCATCAGGGAGAAAGAGGCTGGTATGCCCTAGATGTTGCACCATGTCCTAGAAGTCCTTGCAGAAGCCCTGCAGTCACAACAGAAGATGAAGACAGAGACACTGAAGAAGAGGAAAGAAAGGGTCAAGAAACAGACGACAAAAGCACAGGAAGTAACAGATGCCCCAGCCCTACAGGCCCAAGCCCTGGTAAGGAGGAAAAAGGAGCAAAGTTCACATAAAGCAAGAAGAAAGAATACAGCAAGTTAAAGTTTTGAAAAGTTTGAAGTTTTGCAACGTTTACGTTTAAGTATGTGCCCACATAAACTTGTGTGAGAAAACCATAAACCTTAAGGCTATGAACTGGCTATAGCCACAAACTCTCGCAGTGTAAATAGTTACACCAGAGGCACCACCACCAGAGCCAGCCTGTTTAGGGGCTTGGCTCGTCTGCAACCAGGAGGAGCCCGTCCGTATATAGGGCCTTGGCTCACCTGCGACCAAAGAGCATGCCTGTTTATGGGGCCTGGCTCTCCACCACAAAGAGGGTACCTGGTCAGCACCAACTGTGGAGGCCGCCTCTACATCCTGCCAGAAGTGGCTGAAGGCGCGACTCCACCAGGCCAGGTATACCCTGAAACTACCAGACCAGGAAAGCCGCCTCAACATCCTGCCAGAAGTGGCTGAAGGCGCGGCCAACGTGAGAGGGTCTGGGTGGTTAACGGACTTGTGGGTGGAGGGTGGTGATGTATGATAGCTGGTGGTCTTAAAATGTTTTACCATGTTTTAATGTTTTATGCATTTTAAAATGTTGTCTTGCAGCCCGAGGACGTGCTGGTGATAACTAAGGGGGAATGTGGCGCCCCTGACCTGGTCAGGCACCACTGAGTACTGCACCCATGCTGGGGACAGTACAAGACAGGTAATCCCGAAGGCTGACCGGGGTGTGGTACACAGGCGCATAGTGATCAGGTCTCACACATGTACCTTTGAGAGGACCCCTGGGGATCCCAGGAGGGGGAAAAGCCTTCGCCTCCACTGGAATAGTGGAGGGGGCCAAAAGCCTCCATCTCCACTCAAGGGGTGTGGTAAGAGAGTCTGGTTGCTAGGTGGCGTAGGCAAGAACAGGAGAGGAGGGGCAGTGAGCCAGAGCAGTGTAGAGTTCAGGGAGCTCGAGTGAGGAGCAGATCCCTGGGGCTGTGCAGTCTGACAGCGCCCGCGCAGTGGCTACTGACGGGGGAGAACGGTCAACTAGGAGTGCTACCCGAAATCCATCTTCAGCTAGAGAGAGAGCAACGGAGTGGGAAGTAAGGAGACTGCTAGAGAGTACCAGGCCCAAACGGGCGGCAGATCCCGAAGCGGAGATAGATCCAGCTTTCTTTTGCTAAACCTGCCGGTGTGCGGCTCTCAAAGCCCACGCCACAACACCACAAAAGCCGCAGCCACGTAGCCACAGTTAGGGCCCATAGGTCACAGGAGGCAAGCAGCTGGAGTGGCCTGGTCCAGGCGACAAGCAAACGGCAAACGAAGGGGAGAGAGGCTGCAGCATCTTCCCTGGGTGACCCCCATAGGGACTCAAAGTCGGGGTTACCCCAAACCACCAAGGGCTAAGGAAGGCGAGTTAGTAGTCACCCTCACAAGTCAGCCTGAAGGACACCTGGTTCCCACTTGGTTCATCCCAGCTACGCCCGGGTCACTCACCCTGCCATCAACTGTGAGTAAAAACCCTGAAAGACATCCTGCTTGTGTGGAGTTATTCTGCGCCTTGTGGTTCTACACACCTACACAGGGCCCTGGGGCTTGCCTCACTCTCAGGAGGCTACTCCAACTGACTGCACCTATCATCAGCCCCAGGCACCCTTAATCTGCAGTGGCGGTCCCCACTGACCGCAATTCTGAGAGTGGCGTCACGACAAACTACAAAGAAGGTTTCCTACCTGTGACCAGACAGATCCATCTACGTGGAGTCCCTGAAGGTAATGCACCGACACAGCGTACCCGGGGCCCGACACCTTCACCACCCCAATGGGGCTCTGTGAATTCAATAGTATGCCGTTCGGGCTGTGCAACGCCCCTGGAACCTTCCAACGGCTGATGGAATGCTGTCTGGGGCATCTAAATTTCGAAACCGTCCTGTTATACCTGGATGATGTGATTGTGTACTCCCAGACATATGAAGCCCACCTGGAGCACCTGGCCGAGGTATTCGCGTCCCTTGCCAAATACGGGATGAAGTTGAAGCCCTCCAAGTGTCATCTGCTGAAACCCAGAGTGCAGTACATGGGGCATGTGGTGGGTGCAGAAGGTTTCGCCCCCGACCCCGAGAAGATCACTGCCATCCAAGACTGGCCGAGACCAACCACAGTGAGGGAAGTAAGGCAGTTTCTGGGTCTGGTGGGGTACTACCGTCGCTTCATCAAGGGATACACGAAGATGGCTGCCCCCATGCAAGACCTCCTCGTGGGACAGACCAAAGGTGGTAGACCCCTCGGAGCCCCACTGATGTGGGAAGAGAGGCATGAGGAATCCTTCCGCCAGCTGAAAGCGGCCTTGACCGGAGAAGAGATCCTAGCGTATCCTGATTACAGCTACCCGTTCATCCTCTACACTGATGCCAGCAATGTGGGCTTGGGGGCAGTCTTATCCCAGGTCCAAGATGGGAAGGAAAAAGTGATTGCTTATGCTAGCCGAAAGCTCCGACCGACTGAAAGGAATCCTGAGAACTACAGCTCTTTCAAGCTTGAGCTCCTGGAGCTGGTATGGGCTATCACCGAGCGGTTCCGCCATTACCTGGCTGCAGCAAAATTCAGCGCTTTCACGGATAACAATCCGCTGACCCACCTGGACACGGCCAAGTTGGGCGCGTTAGAACAGCGGTGGGTGGCCAGGCTAGCCAACTACGATTTCACCATCAAATACAGGGCTGGTCGTGCCAACATTAATGCTGATGCACTCTCTCGGATGCCCCACTTGTCGGAAGAAGGGTGCGAGGATGACGACCTCGAAGAGATCGAGTTCCCTGCATTTCACCAGCCACCAACTGAGAAGGTACATGTCCACCAACAACCTGGACCCGCTGCCCAGTCAGGAGTGGCAGGAAGCTCAAAACCAGGCGCCCGCTGTCCGCCTAGTCAAGATCCTGGTGGAGCAAGGCGCTGCTGGAATAGACCCTGCCGCCCCAGCGGGAGCCCAACGCCTGTGGCGAGAACGGACCCGGCTGTATCTACACCAAGGGAAGTTGTACCGTGAGCTGATTAACCCAAAGACTCATGAGAAAATCCGCCAGTTGGTGATTCCCCAAGCTAATGTGCCCACCGTTCTACAGGCGTACCATGATGGTGCCGGACACTTCGGGTGGAAGAAGCTGGAAATGCTGTTGAGAGAGCGGTTCTATTGGAGCGGGATGCGGGAGTCTGTAGAGGCCTGGTGCCGAGAGTGCGGCCCTTGCACACTGAGAAGGAAGGACAAGGCCAGCCAGAAGGCGCCCCTACACCCGATTGTTACACATCAACCGCTGGAGCTGGTCGCCTTGGACCATGTAAAGCTCACCCCCAGCCGAAGCGGGTACACCTACGCTCTAACCATAGTAGACCACTACTCTAGGTTCATGGTGGTTGTCCCAGTTAAAGACCTAACTGGCCATACCGCTGCTAGAGCGTTCCAGGCTTATTTCTGTCGACCACATGGATACCCGGAGAAGGTGCTTACTGACCAAGGCCCGGCCTTTGAAGCGGAGGTGTTCCATGAGTTTTGTCAGTTGTACGGCTGCAAGAAGATCCGGACCACGCCTTACCATGCCCAAACCAACGGCATGTGTGAGAAGATGAACCACTTGGTCCTGAACCTCCTCAAGACATTGCCGCTAGAAGAGCGGAACCTGTGGCCGGAGAAGCTACCTGACTTGGTCGATATGTACAACAATATCCCTTCCAGCTCAACGAAGTGCACCCCAGCATACCTGATGAGGGCTCGCCCCGGTCGGCTACCGGTGGATCTGGACATGGGATTGGAGGCCCCAGAAGCACTCCCTTCGACAGCTGAATGGGAAAGTCGGCGGAGGGTGCAATACCGACAGATTCAAGAATATGTCGAGAAGAACTGGAGTCGGAGTCGGGAACAGCAAGAGCAGCGCTTCAACCAGAAGGCGTCTGCTGGCCCTTTCCAGCCTGGAGATGTAGTGCTGAAGCGGAAGAGGAGAACCCACAAGCTGGATGATCAATGGGAACAAACCCCATACGTCATACAGCCCACAGGATGGGAAGATGGGAAGGCCTACCAGATCAGTCGTGACCAAGGGGGCACTTTGGCCACGGTTTCCCGGGACCATCTGAAAAGGTGCCCACCAGCATTGAGGGCAGCGGCTGAAGTTCCGGTTCCTCCACCAGCGGAGAAGGCAAAAGAGGTAATCCACACCGTGATGGGTGACTTCCCAGCGGACTGGCCTACACACAACGGCGCGGTGATTCTTCCAGTGATACTGTTCCCACAACCCGTGGATGAAGAAGTGATGGAGGTGGTCAACCGTGAGCCAGAGCCAGAGCCAGTGCCCAGGGATGAACCTGTGCCCAGCTCCCCTATGCCTCCGCCTGCCCCACACGATAACAGGGAAGAGAGACTGATCGTTCCCTCTTCCCCGCTGCCTGTCACCACTGACACCGGACCCCGGAGGTCCACTCGCCCCAACCTAGGTAGACCCCCACTTAGGTACAGGGAAACTACTATTTAGAGGGGGGGGTGAACATTGTGTGTTGAAAGCACTGTTTAAAAGTTTTAGAGTTTTGAAAGTTTTAAAGGAATGAATGATAAGTCAATGATAACCGTGAAAAGTCACCTGATTGTGTGACGCCCTGGGCAAGCCAGGGGTCACAGGTCATCACACCACCACACCCTACACCCCAGTTAGGAACACCAAGGCTACTAAAATCCTTGTTGCCTTCCTCCAGGGGCTGATGTTCACACCAGGGGGTGGGCCAGGCGGTTGGCTCCGCCCACCGAGGAGTACACAGCCCTGGAGGCGGGAGGAACCAGGCAGATGAGTTTGGAAGTGAAAGTGAGAGGAAGCAAGTTAGAGTTTGGAGGGAGAAGTGGAAAGAACAGAGATTAGCTCAGGGGGAGCTTGAGTGAGGAGCTAAGTGAAGTGAAAGCTGAAGTAAAGTGGCAAGAACCAGTAGTAAAGCCTGAAGTTGGTCCGGCTGTGTGCAGGACAGTGTCAGCAAGGTCAGCAACGGCGGTGACAGTCTGGAGGGGGACTGCTCGGAGGTTGCTGGAAGGACCGCGGACGGGTAGTGGCCCGGCGGTCTGGAGCAGTATACGAAGAACAGTCAGCACCAGGGCAGGGGCCTCTCGGACCCCGGCAAGGCTAGGAGTCACCGTAAATTTGCCAAATCCGTTAGTGAAGGGGACGTCTGTCTCCAAACAACCAAGTCCCGATTGAAGGCAACAGTCCAACCATTGAGGAGAGACACCGCCACCGCCAGGGCACCAGTTTCTCAGGGCCAGCGCCTGCGGGCAAAGTAGGGCTCCTCCGGCCCATATCCAAGCCGGGGAGCGGGTTACCGGTGGGAACCCATCGCTACCAACACAGAAATATAGGTGCAGGACAGAGTGACCGTCACCGTCACCTACTGGGGAAAGCAAGTGCAGCCGTCCGTGGGAACCGTCTTTCCAGCTGTGTGTTTTACCGAGAACTGTGTCATCGTCTCAGGCTGAGTGAGTACCACAGTGCCGCAAGGCACAGCGCTGCCCCCGCGTCCCTGCGCCCACCAAGCCCTGCATCTCCCAACTCATCACTGGGCCCCGGGATCACCAACCCCTACCCACGGAGGGGCAACACACCAACTGGCTGCTCCATACCATCCTTCCCGGGATCCCCATACAGAGCAGCGGTGGTGCTAACAAATCACCACAACCGTGGGTGGCGTCACGGACAATAAACTATCCCAAATCCCAATCCCCTTTCACTCACGGGCGAGGAGCGCCGCTCGAGTCCCCGGGATCCGGCCCATCGCTCGAGCCACCGAGCAGCGGCAGCAGCAGGCCGCAGTGCCAGCCGGACCCGAGCAGCAGTGGGAGAGCGCGGCGTCCCCTCCTCCGCCCGCGACAACTGCACCCTGATTTGAAACCGGTCGTAGCCGGCAACTGGTCCCTGTTGGGACCCCCTTCATCTTGCATAGAAACTTCTATGAACATGCCTGAGAACTTGTAAGGCAACCACAAACTTGTGGCCTGTAAATAATTATGTTGTTACAGCTTCCACCGTTACCGCCTCCGGAGAGGCAGATTGGAGGGAGGGCCCGCAGTGGAGCAGGCTGGGGCCCAGCCACCACCGGAACCGGTGGCTACCCTCTGGGGGTTCCAGGGGCTCCCCATGGACGTGGGTCCCCTGGAAAGGACAGAACCCGCTCGGGCAACTTGTGCAGGACTGGGGTCAAGGGGTGCTGCCTGTTTGCTTAGGGGCAGCATCAGGGCCAGGTTGCTTGGGTGGGAGAGAGCGGAAGCCGTAACCGTTTACCATTGCAACGTTTAAGTAAGAGTACCTCCCGATGTGGGAAGATGTTATTATACTTGTATGTCTGTTACCGTTTTCTATATTTTTATATTTTCCAGTTGGTGAAAATAAAACCGGTGATGGACGGGCAGCCCGAGGACGGTCTGCATTTTGCTAAGGGGGAATGTGTCGCCCTGGACAAGCCAGGGGCCACAGAGCACAACACCTACACACCCCACACTCCCTGCAGGCACATCGAAGTCAGACACAAAACCCTTGTTGCCTTCCTCCAGGGGCTGATGTCCACACCAGGGGGCGGAGCCAGGCGGTTGGTCTCCGCCCACCGAGGAGTTCACAGTCCTGGAGGCAGGAAAAGGAAGTTCAGTTAAGCTAGGGAAGTGAAGCAGTGAGGAGTTTGGACAGTGAAAGTGGAAGGAGGAAAAGTGAGGCGTAGTGAAGTGGCAAGAGAGGAAACTGAAGTGAGTCCGGGTGTGTGGCCCGGACGGAGCAGCAAGGTTGGCAGACGGTGGTGACCGTCTGCAGGAGTGGCCTATCGGAGTTTGCCGTAAGGACCGTGGACGGGCGGTGGCCCGGCGGTACCGGACTGGTACACAAAGAGAAGCCAGCACCAGTGGCAGGGGCTTTTCGGACCCTGGCAAGGCTAGGAGTCGCCGTGAAGTTGCCGAATCCGTTAGTGAAGGGGACCTCCGGGTTTCCAAACAGTCAAGTCCCGACAGAAGGTAACCGTCCAACCGTGAAGGGGAGACACCGCCACCGCCAAGGGCAACCGTTTCCCAGGGCCAGCGCCTGCGGGCAAAAGGGGCTCCTCCGGCCCACATCCAGGTCGGGGAGCGGGTTACCGGTGGGAACCCATCGGAATCAACATAGAACATAGGTGCAGGGAGAGACAGTCATCACTAACCTGCAGGGAACAACAACACCGCAGCCGTCCAAGGGACCCGTCCATCCAGCCGCTTGTTTTACCGTGAACTGTGTCATCATCATTGGGCTGAGTGAGTACCTCCGTGCCGTGCGGCACAGCGCTGCCCCTGCGACCCTGCACCTCACCAGGCCCCGCAACCCGCCTGCCATCCACTCCTACCCCATCACCGGGCCCCGGGACAACCAACCCCCTACCCACGGAGGGGAGAAATAACAACAAAGCTGCTCCCTGTCACCGCTCCCGGGATCCCCGTCCAGAGCAGCGGTGGTGTCCACACAATCACCACAACCGTGGGTGGTGTCACGGACAATATCCCCAAAACCAAACCACCCCTTTTCACTCACGGGCGAGGAGCGCTGCTCGAGTCCCCGGGATCCGGCCCATCGCTCGAGCCACCCAGCATCAGAAGCCGCAGAGCAGCGGCAGCCGGACCCGAGCAGTGGGAGAGCGCAGCGTCCCCTCCTCCGCCCGCAACAGATGCTTGCAGTCTCTGATTGGCTTTCACTGGGGGTAAAAACAACTTTTTTGCATATAGTGTGTCCAAAAAAAACCCAAAAAAACCCTGCCCTCCCTCCCCCCGTAAATGTGTGGACTAGCCAGGTCTTCACAGGTAACATACACACACCCCCACCCCCACTAGACAGTAACATTAGCCAAACACAAAACCCTTGTTGCCTCCCTCCAGGGTCTGATGTCCACACCAGGTTGGGTGGAGCCAAGCGGTTGGCCCCACCCACCGAGGAGTTCACAGGCCTGGAGGCGGGAAAAGTTTTAGTGAAGTTCAGGAGGTTGAAGTGAGAGGAGTAAAGTAGAGAGTGTCTGGGTTTGTGGCCCAGGCACTGACAACTAGGTTGGCAGACGGTGGTGGCCGTCTGCAGGAGTGGTGAATCAACGCGGAACCGTAGGACCGGGGACGGGCGGTGGCCCGCCGGTACTGACCGGGGAGCGAAGTAAAGCCAACACACACAGGCAGGGCCATCGGACCCCGACTAGGCTTGGAGTTGCCGTCAACAGTCAAATCCGAGTGTGACAGGAACCCCAGGGGTTTCCTAACAGCCAAAGACCCGTTAGAAGGCAACCGTGCACCCGCACCGTGAGGGTATACAGCTACCGCCTAAGGCTAGAGACCCAAGGGCCAGCGCCTGCGGGCAAACGCGCTCCTCCGGCATCCATACACCGGGGAGCGGACTACCGTTGGGGATCCATCGTAGTCAAACAGTACACAAAGGTGCAGGGAAAGACAACCGCCATCACCTGTCCGGGGAGAGACACTTCAGCCAGCTGCGGGACCCGTCCATCCAGCCGTTTGGTTTACCGAGGACTTTGTGCATCTCTTACTGAGTGAGTACACCCGTGCCATCCGGCTGTCCCTGCAACCCTGCACCTCACCAACCCTGCACACCATCGGGCCCTGGGACCACCGACCTCTACCCACGGAGTGGGGAAACAACATCCCAGCTGCTCCCTACCATCGCTCCCGGGATCCCCGTCACCAGCAGCGGTGGTGCCCATCTTCACCACAACCCGTGGGTGGCGTCACGGACTAAATCCCCAAACAAACCAACCACCCTTTTCACTCACGGGCGAGGAGCGCCGCTCGAGTCCCCGGATCCGGCCCACCGCTCAAGCCACCGAGCAGCAGCTGCAGCAGCGCCGGACCCGAGCGTTAGCGAACGCAGCGGCGGCGTTCTCCCCGCCCGCGACAAATGCTCTGTTTATGGCTGGCTGTATATGTGCAAAGAGCTGAACTGCCAATCCCTGACTTCCTATAGTTGTTACTCACGTCGAGCTTGTCCGAGCGTCTGACCTGCTTGTTATGAGTACCGAGCACCCGAGCATATTAGTGCTCACCGATCTCTACTAGTTATCATCCATGGAGGAGGACGGCTCACATAACAGTAGACGTCCTCCATACTTTCCAATTGTACAGATTTTCATGGACCTCTGGCCGGGTTTATAGGTAGTTGGTAATTTTTTAATACACTGCAATATTACAGTATTGAGGTGCATCATACAAGCCATCAAATGATCGCAGGTTCATATCCCTTAGGGAGAACCAATAAAATATGTAAAAATAAAATTTAAATGTAAAGAAAAAAATGTATAAAAGTTTATATCATCCCCTTTTTTTCCCGAAACATAAAAAAAATTTAAGAAATTTGTATGAACCCCAAAATGGTATTGATCAAGATATCTTTACTGACAAGCGACCTGTAAGCTGGAAGCAATGCCTGAAAAATAAGATCCATTAACAGCAGATACTATAGTCTACATTTTGATGGTTTCCATTTAGCAACTTCTTTTTCTTTTTTCTTTTTTTTTTTTACTAAAACGGAAAGGTTTTATCCAAGATATGTATGATGATTTCCAGAAAATGTCTTACCTGGTACAGAAAAAAAGAAAAATCATATTATTTTATCTCACAACCTTACACTTCACTGATCACCATTGTACTGCACTACTTTAATAAATCAAAGACAAATTCGGAAATATTTAATGAGACGAAGATGTCATATTCAGAGGTCACCTGCCCATACAGTACGGCTGAATATTTCTATCATTTGTATAATTTAATATATTTTTATATTTATTTCTTATGTAATAAAAAGTAAAAAAATAAAATAAAAAAAATTCCCTTATAATCAAGAGGCTGCTATCAATGAAAGACAATATTGCCACCTAGTGGTAGAACATGTGAATTGCAGAAGATTTTTCATATAATATATATATATTTTTTAAAATCTAATATAAAGCTGAGTATGTATGTATGTATGTATGTATGTGTGTATGTCGGTTAAAAGAATCATTGCATTTAAAATCACAAAATTTTGCATAGCCGCCTCATTTGACTCAGGGAACGTCATAGACTATGTTTTGAGGGGAAAATTTAACCCCGCGCTTTACAGTTATTCACCAAAAAAAAACAAACCCGCTTACTGTTTGGATGTGTGAGGTAATATATTGGCTGTTTTGACAGCCCGGATATTTATCAAGTGCCTTATAGCAGCCAATCACAGCTCTGCTTCTATTTTGATACAGGTCATTAATAGGAGCTCTGATTGGTTGCTATAGGCAACAAAAGACATTTTTATTTTTATGTCAGTTAATATGATTTTGGTTGTGAAAGGGAGAGTGGAAGAGAAACATAGAGAGACACAGAGAGAGCAGGAGGGAGAGAGGGAGAGCGGGAGAGAGGGAGAAAAAGAGTGAGAGAGAGAGGGGGTGTGGGAAAAAGAGAGAGGAGCGTGGGAGAGAGAGCAATAGAGAGTGGGAGGGTGGGAGAGAGAGTGGGAGAGAGGAAAAGTGGGAAAGAGAGATAGGGGAGTGGGAGGAAGACAGCGATAGAGAGGGGGAGGCTGGGAGAGAGTGAAAGAGAGAGGGAGTGGGAAAGAGAGAGAGGGAAGTGGGAGAAAGTGGGAGCAATTGGGAGTGGGAGGGTGGGAGAGAGAGTGGGAGACAGGGAGAGTGGGAAAGAGAGAGAGAGGAGAAAAGTGGGAGAGAGACAGCAATAGAGAGTGGAAGGGTGGGAGACAGGGAACGAGGGAGAGACAGTGGGAGAGAGACAGCGATAGACAGTGGGAGGGTGGGAGAGAGTGTGGGAGAGAGGGTGAGTGGGAGAGAGAGTGGGAGAGAGACAGTGATAAAGAGTGGGAGGGTAGGAGAGTGGGAGAAAGAGAGTGAGAGAGAGGGAGAGAGGAAGAATGGGAGAGAGGAAGAATAGGGGAGAGACAGATAGAAAGTGGGAGGGTAGAAGAGAGGAAGAGTAGGAGAGAGTGGGAAAGAGGCAAAGAGAGAGACACTTACTGTCCCAGGCAACGCCAAGTACTACAGCTAGTGTGACGCCCTGGACTAGCCAGGTAGTCACAGGTAGGCGCTTGCACAAACACCCATCCCCTAAGGCCCTGTGCGCACTTACCGGATTTTGCTGCGGATTTTCTGCGGATTTGCTGCATGTTTCGCTGCCGAAAATGTTCATAACATCTCTGCAGTGAATCACCAGCAAAACGCATGGGAAAAAAAAATCCTGTGCGCACTGGGCGGATTTTGACAGCTGCATGTTTTGCTGTGGGAATCCCGCAGCAAAAACAATTGCAGCATGTCACTTCTTTTCCGCACGTCGCTGCAGGATTTCACTACATTGACTCCAATGTAATCGTGAAATCCCGCAGGGAATAACGCAGGTAGCAAATTCTGTGCGGTTCACTGCGTTTTCCTGCGGTATTCCCTGCGGTATTTTGCGGTTTACCTCCGGTAATGTACATCGCCTGTCTGCGGTTTGCAGGGAAGTGATGTCATTACAGGAAGAGGAAGCAGAGCATAGAGTAAACACACAGATCACACACACACAGACATCACAGACATAGAACACAGACACAGACATAAAGAACACACATAGCAATCAAACGGACATATAGAAAACAAAACACGTGGGCTCCGCTGTATATTTACCGTCCAGCCGAGGTAAGCATGTGGCGCCCTGGACAAGCCAGGTCATCACAGGTACTACACCAACACACCCTACACCCCGGCTAGGCACACCGAAGCCAAACACAAATCCTTGTTGCCTTCCTCCAGGGGCTGATGTCCACACCAGGGGGTGGGCCAGGCGGTTGGTCCCGCCCACCGAGGAGTTCGCAGTCCTGGAGGCGGGAAAAGGAGTCAGATTAGTTTGGAGAGGAGTTGAGTTTTGGAGAGGAAAGTGGTAGCAGAGGAGACTGACCATGTCCGGGTGTGTGGCCCGGGCACTCAGCAAGGTTGGCAGACGGTGGTGACCGTCTGCAGGAGAGGCTAATTGGAGCAAACCGTATGGACCGTGGACGGGCGATGGCCCGGCGGTACCGGATCGGAGAGTAAAGACAAGCCAGCACCATCCGGCAGGGCCTACGGACCCCGACCAGGCTAGGAGTCGCCGTTAAACCAGTCAAATCTGTTAGCAAAGGGAACCTCCGAGGTTTCCCAGCAGCCAAGACCCGATTGAAGGCAACAGCTCACACCGTAGAGGGAAACACAGTCACCGCCAAGGCTACAGTTCCCAGGGCCAGAGCCTGCGGGCAAAAGAAGCTCCTTCAGCATCCATCCAAGCTGGGGAGCGGGTTACCGGTGGGAAGCCATTGGAACCATAACACAACACAGGTGCAGGGAAAGGCAGTCACCACCAACCTGCCGGGAGGAGAACCACCGCAGCCGGCCGTGGGATCCGTCCATCCAGCCGTTTGTTTGACCAGAGACTCTGTGTGAATTACTGGCTGAGTGAGCTGCCCCCGCGACCCTGCACCTCACCAGGCCCCGTAACCTGCCTGCATTACCCAAACCCTCACCGGGCCCCGGGACAACCGACCCCCTCCCTACCCACGGAGGGGAGAAAACAACATCCAAGCTGCTCCCTGTCATCGCTCCCGGGATCCCCGTCCAGAGCAGCGGTGGTGTCACAAACTCACCACAACCGTGGGTGGCGTCACGGACAATAAATCCCCAAGATCATTTCCCCTTTTCACTCACGGGCGAGGAGCGCCGCTCGAGTCCCCGGGATCCGGCCCACCACTCGAGCCACCACCGAGCAGCAGCAGCAGCGGCCGGACCCGAGCAGTGGGTGAGCGCAGCATCCCCTCCTCCGCCCGCGACAAGCACACAGCAGTGGCCCGGTATTCTCAGGCTGGGGAGGGAGAGGGGCAGAGTTAATGTCCCCCGCCTCCCTCCCACCTCCCGCAGCCGAGAATATCAGCCGCAGCTGCCCCGGGACTGTCGCATGCATTATGCGGCAGTACCGGAGTGTCCCCGGCTCTTGCTGCCGTGTAGCAGTGGCAGTCAAGGTAATACAAGGAGTTAATGGTGGCGGATCACCGCCATTAACTCCAGGCTTGATCATGGCAGCGTCTATGAGACAGCTGACATGATCAACCCGTAAGTAAAGTGAAAAAACACATACACAGAAAAATCCTTTATTTTAAATAAAACACAAATAAGCCTCGTTCACCCTTTTATGAACCCCTCCCGAAACAAAGCTCCGACGTCCTGCGCTGCTTGCATCCAGCCGCGACTGACACACAGCGCTGAATGCAGCCTCGCAGCGAGACAGCAGAGGTAACTCCAGGGCATTTCCCACGGCCGGTAATGTGAACTCACTGCCGACCGTGAGAAATGCAGAGTCTGCTCACAGGGACTCTATCCCTCTATCTATCTATCCCTCTATCTATCTATCTATCTATCTATCTATCTATCTATCCCTCTATCTATCTATCCATCTATCTATCTATCCCTCTATCTATCTATCTATCTATCCCTCTATCTATCTATCTATCTATCCCTCTATCTATACCTCTATCTATCTATCTATCTATATATCCCTCTATCTATCTATCTATCTATCCCTCTATCTATACCTCTATCTATCTATCTATCTATCCCTCTATCTATCTATCTATCTATCCCTCTATCTATACCTCTATCTATCTATCTATCTATCTATCTATCTATCCCTCTATCTATCTATCTATCCCTCTATCTATCTATCTATCTATCTATCTATCTATCTATCTATCCCTCTATCTATACCTCTATCTATCTATCTATCCCTCTATCTATCTATCTATCTATCTATCTATCTATCTATCTATCTATCTATCTATCTATCTATCCCTCTATCTATCCCTCTATCTATCTATCTATCTATCTATCTATCTATCTATCCCTCTATCTATACCTCTATCTATCTATCTATCCCTCTATCTATCTATCTATCTATCTATCTATACCTCTATCTATCTATCTATCTATCTATCTATCCCTCTATCTATCTATCTATCTATACCTCTATCTATCTATCTATCTATCCCTCTATCTATCTATCTATCTATACCTCTATCTATACCTCTATCTATCTATCTTCTATCTATCTATCTATCCCTCTATCTATCCCTCTATCTATCCCTCTATCTATCTATCTATCTATCTATCTATCCCTCTATCTATCTATCCCTCTATCTATCCATCTATCTATCTATCTATCTATCTATCTATCTATCTATCTATCTATCTATCTATCCCTCTATCTATCTATCTATCTATCTATCTATCTATCTATCTATCTATCTATCTATCTATCTATCTATCTATCTATCCCTCTATCTATCTATCCCTCTATCTATCTATCTATCTATCTATCCCTCTATCTATCCCTCTATCTATCTATCTATCCCTCTATCTATCCCTCTATCTATCTATCTCTCTATCTATCCCTCTGTCTATCTTTTTTTCTATCTGTCTGTTTTTTTCAATGTGCTTTATTGCATTGAATGCAATAAAGCACATACCAACCCGCACGCGGCAAAAACGCGGCAATACCGCGAACAATGCCGCGGTAAAACCGCATCAAACCGCATGCGGTTTTCGGGTGCGGTTTGCCGCGGCATTGTTCGCGGTATTGCCGCGTTTTTGCCACGTGCGGGTTGGTATGTGCTTTATTGCTTTATTAATCTTTGAATACCTGCGGAATTTTCTTGAGAAAATTCCATTTTCCAGTGCGCACAGGGCCTAAAAAGGGTAACAGCAGCCACCCTTAAAACCCTAGTCACCTCCCTCAGGATTTGATGTCCACACCAGGGGGCGGAGCCAGGCGGTTGGCCACGCCCACCGAGGAGTTCACAGCTCCTGAGGCAGGAAAAACCAGTTCAATAAGTTTGGAGCTGAGGAGTAGAGGAGTCAAGTTCAAGTGGAGAGGCAGGCCTGTGCCAGGTCTGCCGCAGTCTAACTCCAGGTGTCTGGGTCGGAGCCCAGTCACCTCTGGCTAGGAGGCAGACGGTGGCCTCAGACTGCAGGAGCTGGGGAGACGGCTCGGTGGAACCGTGAGGGACCGGGACAGGGTAGTGGCCCGCCGTAACCGATTCGGGGAACCAACCGTAAGCCGAAGCACAAATGAGGGTACTCAGACCCTGAAACGCAGTCCAGAAACTACCGGACCCCGTTAATTAACTGATTGAGGTCTGGACTTTAGGTCCTTTCCCACCCAAGTCCCGAAAGAAGACAACAGCCTACCGAGAGGGATAAATGCCACCGCCCAGGCTTAGAGATCCCACGGGCCAGCGTCTGCGGGCAAACGGGCTCTCCCGACATACACAACGCCGGGGAGCGGGACTCCCGTTGCTGAAGCACGGGTTGTCCACAGCTACAAGAAGGTGAAGGAGAAAGGAGGAGACCACGAACCCGACTGGGGGACCAGACGCAGCCGGCTGCGGGCACCGACCACCATCTTTTTGGTTTACCAGAGACTCTGTGCATCTGTAATAGTGAGTACAATTGTGCCCTTGGGCCACGCATCGCCCTGCACCGCCAAGCACCAACATACTACACCAATCCGGGTCCCGGGGCCACCACCCCTGCCCACGGAGGGGTTAACAACAAAGCTGCACAACATCTCCCCCCTACATTCACCACAACCCGTGGGTGGCGTCACGAACTCTAACACAAAAACCACGGCCTCGGCCGTAACCCTAATCCCCCTTCAAAGCGCCAGCCCCTTTTAGATCAAAGTGACCCCCGGTCCGGAGGCGCTCGACCCACCAACACAGGAGCCCGGATCCGAGCGGCTCGGCAGAGCGAGAATCGCAATAGCCGGCTATGGAGGAGAGATGGAGAGAAATCCCTCCCTCCCCTCCGCAGCTCCTGCCCGCCCCTCCGCAGAGCCGGCCCGCCCCCTGCAGCTGAGGTCTGCTCACACGGTCGGACCTCAGACGCAGGCACACTCGCATGACACTCAGCTCCTGCTGTGCTGCCAGCGTGAGCCGAGTGTCATGCGAGCATCGCAGTAGTGCCTCGTGTAGCCCCGGCCTAATGCACAGAGTTCCAAATCCTTGCCTGTGTCGCACAAAGTCGTTCACCCCCATCACACGTACTTACCTCCCGAACGACCTCGCTGTGGGCGGCGAACATTCTCTTCCTGAAGGGGGAGGGACGTTCGGCGTCACATCGACGTCACACAGCGGCCGCCCAATAGAAGCGGAGGGGCGGAGATGAGCGGGACATAACATCCCGCCCACCTCCTTCCTTCCGCATTGCCGGCGGGTCGCAGGTAAGCTGTGTTCGTCGTTCCCGGGGTGTCACACGGAGCGATGTGTGCTGCCTCAGGAACGACGAACAACCTGCATCCAGGAATGTGACCGACATTATGAAAATGTACGACGTGTCAACGAGCAACGATAAGGTGAGTATTTTTGCTCGTTAACAGTCGCTCGTAGCTGTCACACGCTACGATATGTCTAACGATGCCGGATGTGTGCCACGGAATCCGTGATCCCGATGACATATCGCCCTGTATATCATAGCGTGTGACGCCGCCTTTACTCTATAGAGACAAAAGATTGTTAGTAAAATGGGAAAGGGGGCAATAAAGTATACAGATGTGACTGGTGGCTGCAGGGACATGACGTGGACACTATACACCTGCACAAATGATATAAGAGGCGTCAGTGGATGGACATGGTGGCATTTGTTCCTTTTTTATTGGATTTACTGGAAGACTCTGTAACAGTATGTGCACATGACGTTTCTATTCCTGATGGCAGAGACGTTGAGTTTTTTAGATCATGCCGCTTTAGGAAAAGCGGCTTCACTGTCGGATTTCAGTTTTTGTAGCAATTGTATCTTCAGCATTTTTACTCTGTACTTTCAAGTATATAAAGCGGGCGGCATCCAAACAAAGCCTCCCGAAAAATGAACATGCTACTTCCTATAACCACTGCATTGCTGTGCGCTATGTTACTTTTTAGCAGCGGTTTCGCAATGCTTTTTCAGGAGGTATCCTTCAGCAAAAGACATTGTGTGCACAAAGGTTTTTTTTAAGGATATTTTTCAGCAGAAACCAAGTGGAAATTCTTGATATCCTCCACAAAAACTCAGAACTCCTCAAAAATTTGAAGTTTCTGCTGAGTTTCTAAGAATCTGTTTTAAAATCCACATGACCAATCACTTCAGGTATTGATGGAATAAGTCCCCCTTTTGTTTGTTGTATTTTTGTTTACACATTGTTTTTTTCTGCTTGAAAAAACTCTTCAAATTTGCTGCTGAACCGGAAAAAAAGCCCAATATACAAAAAACACATAAACCCCCCCCCCCCCCATAAAAATGCACCCAAAAATATAGGGATGAATTTCAGTTTTCACCAGAATTCTGGCATAAAGCTGTTTGAAATGGCTTTAAGGGTTTGTGCAACTTAGAGCTGTCTCAGCCAATTTTTTGACAACTGGGTGGAGCTTAGTGGAAGTGGGTGTGACATGATTGACAAACTCATAATTTAAGTCAGAAAAGGGGTGTAAATTACGACTGGAGTAGATTTCTTTTAGGGGGGCATGGTAACTGAATGATATGTTAATTTCATTAAGAAACGTGCTGGAGCTTGAAGTGACATATGCGAATGTGCCCCTTTAAGGGGGTTTGTCAACCAAACTGACTGTAAAAACTAAGCACTTAGGGCCTGATTCATCAAAGCTTTGAAAAGTCTCAAAATTTTAGAGCAAAAATATTGTGACTATTGACGTTTACTGCCCATCTGCGACAGTGCGAGGATCTTGGACAGGATGGGACAATGAATGGAGGCATTCCTTACACCTCAAATCTTACTCCAGTCCTCAATTGGAGTAATATTTCTGGCAAGGGTCACACAGAGCAACACACCACTCATTACACACCCCTGTATCATTAGAGAGCGTGCACCTCTTATTGAATTAGGAGTATCTGACGCCTGCACACCCCTTCATGGAGACCGGCAAAAATAAAAATAACCGATCTTGATGAATAGCTATAGCCTCGTAGGGGATATAGCCCCTCCAAAAATTTGTATCATATTCTCATTGCTGCCTACACTTTGAAAAAAACTGGAGTTTAATCAGATCTTTTAATTAGATTGCTCAGTGCACCCTGGGTGTAGCCAAGAGGTTCAGTGCTCCATTCACCCCACTGGTTTTGGACGTACCCACCTACCTCACTGGTGATTGACAGCACTGGCTCCCCTGATCTTTCTTTGCAGACAGTACTAGCTGCAGGTGAGAGCTGTCAATCACCAGTGAGGGAGGCGGGGCAAGCAAAATGAGTAAGCACAGCACTGAGCCACTTAGCCACACCCAGGGTGCACCGAGGTCACGAATTACTATATTTCATTAGTTTCAGAGGCTGTGATTGGAACAATAAAGGTGGGATTTTTATAGGGGTTGTTTCCTTTAAAAAGCTTTATGTTTAGTTTATGATGACACCTCGGACTGATGGACTCTGCTCCACTGGTCAGCAGCCACTCTGTGGATATAACCCATGGGGCCCCGTGTAAGTCCAAATCCCTTTATAGGCCAGGGTTGCTCTGTGACTTGTGCGAAATCTGTCCATGGAATCCCTATTAAAATCTGCCAGACTACAATTACTTTGCCAGCTATGTTGATTTCACCAGAAAACCAAAAAAGGAAAAGAAGTTAGCTACTTCCTTCCTTGCAGTTTTACACAAACACTGCCGCAAATTATACCCCAAATTACTCCAGGTAACACATAATGTGGTGGTCACCTTGACCGAAAAAACCATATACAATAGGACAAATTGAGTTCAATATACGCAAAACAAAAAACCTCAATTTCAATTAAAATTTAAACTTTTATTGATATATTTTAAAAAATGTTGACACCCATTAATAGTGAACATACAAAAGGGCAATAGATGATGAAGGGGAGGAGCTAAGTATATGGGGTCCCTATAGCACCCTATGGGACCTTGCTCCTACCTACCAACGGAGGGTATGATACCGTAACTGTTTTGGGCGCCCCCGTTCCACATCGACGTGAGCCGACGTGGAACGGGGGCGCCCAAAACAGTTACGGCGTCATACCCTCCGTTGGTAGGTAGGAGCAAGGTCCCATAGGGTGCTATAGGGACCCCATATACTTAGCTCCTCACCTTCATCACCTATTGCCCTTTTGTATGTTCACTATTAATGGGTGTCAAAACATTTTAAAATATATCAATAAAAGTTTAAATTTTAATTGAAATTGATCTTTTTTTGTCACCTAGACCGCCAATACCTAAGGGTACTTTCACACTTGCGTTATTTTCCTTCCGTTACAATCCGCCCTTTTGGGAAACAGCGGAATCCGTTAACGGATTCCGCTGTTTCCCATAGACTTGTATGGTTGACGGATTGTACCAAAAGGAGCTGCGTTGCTTCCGCTGGGCGACGCTCCGTTGCTTCCGCCCAGCGGGAGGAACGCAGCATGTAACGTTATTTTGAGCAGCGGAATCCTCTGGATTTCACTGCGCATGCTCTTTTTTTTTTTTTTTTTTTTTTTTTTTTTTTAAATCAAACTTTATTTTGGCTCGCGGTGGCCGAACGTTCAGCTGAGCGCCCGGCCGTCGGCAAGCGACAGCGCTCAGCTGAATGACCGGCCACCAGCATGCCCGGCCGCCGGCAAGTCACAGCGCTCAGCTGAGCGCCCGCCCGCCGGCATGCCCGGGCGCCGGCAAGTGACAGCGATCAGCTGATCACCCGGCGGCCGGCTGCAGGGAGCGATCAGCTGATCACCCGGCGGCCGGGAGCGATCAGCTGATCACCCGGCAGCCGGCTGCAGGGAGCGATCAGCTGATCACCCGGCAGCCGGGAGCGATCAGCTGATCACCCGGCGGGCGGGAGCGATCAGCTGATCACCCGGCGGCCGGCTACTGGGAGCAATCAGCTGATCACCCAGCGGCCGGCTGCAGGGAACGATCAGCTGATCGTTCACTATAGTCTGCCGCTGGTAAAACCGGGAAAAAAAAAAAAAAAAAAATCAAAACGAATTGCGTTGTTTTGCAGCATCCGTTGCATCCGTTGTGTCACTATATGCAACACATCCGTTGCATCCGTTACACAACGCAATGCAACGGATACCGTTCAACGCAAGTGTGAAAGTAGCCTAAAAGGCAAGTCAATGTGAAAAGAAACATTTCCAGTCTGATAAACATGGAGGTCTAACACTCCCCGAAGGCCATGATCAGTTTTAAATGAAAAATGACCCCTTAAATTTTAATTTTTCATCCATTCTCACACCTTGAAAGAAAAAGATGTGAAATACATTACTGATTAATCGTGGAAAAAAAATGCTGCAACCACTGTAGGCCATTTTGAAGACTATGGAGATTTGTCTATGGTCACCCGGTCAATAAAGGGTTTTCAGAGAGTGATCTATTCCTATAAATTATATAGAGTCATTACACACAGAGGGATCTATTCCTATATGTTATATAGAGTCATTACACACGGAGGGATCGATTCCTATATATTATATAGAGTCATTACACACAGAGGGATCTATTCCTGTATATTATAGAGAGTCATTACACACAGAGGGATTGATTCCTATATATGATATAGAGTCATTACACACGGAGGGATCGATTCCTATATATTATATAGAGTCATTACACACAGAGGGATCTATTCCTGTATATTATAGAGAGTCATTACACACAGAGGGATCGATTCCTATATATGATATAGAGTCATTACACACGGAGGGATCGATTCCTATATATTATATAGAGTCATTACACACGGAGGGATCGATTCCTATATATGATATAGAGTCATTACACACGGAGGGATCGATTCCTATATATTATATAGAGTCATTACACACAGAGGGATCGATTCCTATATATTATATAGAGTCATTACACACAGAGGGATCTATTCCTATATATTATATAGAGTCATTACACAGAGTAATCTATTCCTATATATTATATAGAGTCAATACACACAGAGGGATCTATTCCTATATATTAAATAGAGTCATTACACACAGTGATCTATTTCTGTATATTATATAGAGTCATTACACACAGAGGGATCTATTCCTATATATGATATAGAGTCATTACACACAGAGGGATCTATTCCTATATATTAAATACAGTCATTACACACAGAGGGATCTATTCCTATATATTATATATATCGAGTCATTACACAAAGAGGGGTCTATTTCTATATATTACATAGAGTCATTACACACAGAGGGATCTATTCCAAGTGTTTATTTCTGTTAATGTTGATGATTATGGCTTACAGCTAATGAAAGCCCAAAAGTCATTATCTCAGAAAATTAGAAACAATATCCCAAAACACCTGCAAAGGCTTCCTAAGCACTTAAAATGGTCCCTTAGTCTAGTTCAGTAGGCTGCACAATCATGGGGAAGACTGCTGACTTGACAGATGTCCAGAAGACAGTCACTGACACACTCCACAAGGAGGGAGAGCCACAAAAGGTTATTGCTAAAGAAGCTGGCTGTTCACACAGTTCTGTATCAAAGCATATAAAGAAAAGTTGAGTGGAAGGAAAAAGTGTGGTAGAAAAAAGTGCACAAGGAACCGGGATAACTGCAGCCTTGATAGATTGTTAAGAAAAGGCCATTCAAAACTTTGGGGGAGATTTACAAGGCCCATCAGATCTCTACAAAAATAGTATCTTTTTTATGTTGGGACAAGCGTCTCAAAAGTGCTGGCGGGTTCCCTTTAAGAGAAGGAGGCGCACAAAACTTTTCACTTCTTAGATGTCACTCTTGAAACAAAATGTTCTCAGTTTTCCAGTCTTCATTAAAATAAAACATTAAGGTCGAACATTCTCCCAGCTCCGATATAATGAAATTATTGAGCAGCTAAGAAATGCTGAAATACCGTGATGTATTATTGATAAAGAAATCTTCAAAAATGAACTTTGTATTCAAATCACATTCCGAGCAGTAAAATCTCCAGATTCTGGGATATTAAATGGAGTGGAAGGGGATATTAACACGAAAGGGAATCTGAGACGCTGCGTTTATGGAGAAATAAGCATCAAATGATAGGAGACTATTCACAAAAGAGCTGTAGACTCAGTATTTGGCACCTGAGTGACATCACCTCTAATTAGTAGATCCAGCGTGATGTCATCCATAAATCATTTCACAATGATGACATCACACCACACCTACTAATAAGGAAGGGCGCCAATGAGTGGATTCGGAAGGCTTTTGTCTCATGGCCAGAGACTACCAAGAAGGCTAATTGCCTCTCAGGATTCTGGGCTTTCTACTCATCTCTAGTGGCCATCTTTAACATAAAGACATGGAACTCGAGACCCACCTTTCGCGTTTCGAACACCCAAGATATCTTAATCTATGAATTATGAACGCTTAAGGCCGCTTTACACGCTGCGACATCGCTCAAGCGATCTCGTTGGGGTCATGGAATTTTTGACGCATATCCGGTCGCTTTAGCGATGCCGTTGCGTGTGACACCTATGAGCGATTTTGAATCATCGCAAAAACGTTCAAAATCGCTCATCGGTGACATACCCCCCTATTCTCGAATATCGCCGCTGCAGCAGCTGGCGATGTAGTTCCTCGTTCCTGCGGCAGCACACATCGCTATGTGTGACACCGCAGGAACGAGGAAACTCACCTTACCTGCGGCCGCCCGGAATGAGGAAGGAAGGAGGTGGGCGGGATGTTACGTCCCGCTTATCTCCGCCCCTCTGCTTCTATTGGGCGGCGGTTCAGTGACGCTACTGTGACGTCGCTGTGACGCTAAACGAACCGCCCCCCTTAGAAAGGAGGCGGTTCGCCGGTCACAGCGACGTCGCAGAGCAGGTAAGTAGTGTGACGGTCCGCGCGATGTTGTGCACCACGGGCAGCGATTTGCCCGTGTCGCACAACCGATGGGGGCGGGTACGCACGCTAGCGATATCGGTACCGATATCGCAGCGTGTAAAGCGGCCTTTAGAAGTTCAAAATAAGGCGGCCACGTGTCTCGAGTTCCATAATTTATTGGGATTTGTAATTTAGATCAGATTGCAACCCAATATTTTGATTGATAGCTCGTTCTACACAGATACGCTGCACTAGAAACTGTGAATCAAAGTGCCGGGCAGTCCTTACAGCTGGCGCTCACAGTATAGTAGAGTAGCCACATGGACACACCCAAGACCTAAAATCAGTAGGTCTCGCGAGAAAAAAGCTAATTATTTCCAGATAGCTGTATTTTCAGTAAGCAGGTGGACAACATTGTAATTGTCACGATGTTATTTCAGGATAGCAAGGGACAGGGGCTCCAATGCTGTCCCTTACGCTAGGAGATGCTAGGCTATCCCTAACCTCCAGAATACTCCTAATAGCAGAGACACCGGAGTCCTGTGCCTTTCTATACTCCTGAGAAATATTACTCTAATACTCCCCTCCCTCCAGGGAGGGACTGGAAAGGAGTAAGGTGGTAATCAGATAAGGACAGACAAGGGGAAACCCAAACTCTGACACACTGCACACACACAGGAATAGACAAAGACAGACTATGGAGAAAAACAAGAGCAGAAGGGTAGCAACAAAAAGGCAACAATTGTTAACTCCACACTGCAACATGTATCACACGAGATAGTCTGGATCACCACACCTCCCCAGACCAACTAAGATAAACTATAGCTGGCATAATTTGCTTAACAAAGATAACAGACCCGGCACACCATTCACGTTTAAATTTATGTCTTCCTTGGCGGACTTCGTCTGTGCACTCCAATGAATGATTAGCAATGATCCCACTATTCTGGAACTTCAGAAACTACTTCTTGTTTGTCTTCACCTATAGTTGGCATAGGAGGAAGGATCCAACCAGCATATATAGGACGGGAGCCATATCATTGGCTCGCCCACAGCAGGTGATCAAAGGAGACTAACATGCAGACTAGCAGAGATTAACTCCTGCTAGCCTGCTTCTGAATTAACACTCAGCAGGTCAATACCCGAGTCTGGCTGTGTAGATCACAGACACCAGAAGAGTTATCATGCGGAGTGTCAGAATCTGTAGTCTGAACAGAACCCAACGACGCCATGACAGTCGGCAAAGTATGTGAAAATCTGTGTGACAGTAATGTTTTTTTACCTGCAGATTAACCACAAACATAATATAGTGAATGAGTACAAAAAGGTAATTGTCCTCTCCAAATGGATGTAATTCACTATTACCAACATTGGTGTTGCCAATTTGGGGATGGTTTGGTTTCTCCTGGTTTTTGCCAATAAACGTCCATCTGTGGTTGTGGTTTCAATAAACGCCTTCCGTCTTTGGACCAGGATACCTCAAATTTACTGGGATTATTTCTGAAAAATCAGGATGGATGACATGTATAAATGTACAAATGGAGGACACAAGGTCTCATATGAGATAACAACTTTTCCAGCACTGCCTGTTTCCTAAAGTGACCCCACACCATTGCTTCACCTCCGCCAGCCTAAACCTGACAGAGCGGGTTCATCAGTGCTTGCTGCGTGTGCCAAAAGTTGATCCACCCATCACGCATAATGTAATAAAAATCTGGATTCATCTGACTCGGTAATGTTCTTCACCTGCTCAGTGATTCAGTTTTTGGCTTTAGTTTTTCCTTAGACATCGATGTCACTGTGTGTTCACATATGTTAAATGGACACTAGCACTGTATTTGACTGCAATACTGTATGCTTGACTGTGTGCCACCTGTTCATCAAAAAGATACTTTACTGACTCCTTTTATCAGAACAATCCTTCACTTCCTCCTCTGATCCTTTTTATAAGAACAATTCTTCACATCCTTCTCTGACCCCTTTTGTTAGAACAATTCTTTACATCCTTCTTCTCTGACTTCTTTTATCACAACAATTCTTTACATCCTCTTCTGATCCTTTTTATAAAAATAATTCTTTAATTATTCACATCTTTCTCTGACCCCTTTTGTTAGAACAATTCTTTGCATCCTTCTTCTCTGACTTCTTTTATCACAACAACTCATTACATCCTCCTCTGATTCTTTTTATAAGAACAATTTTTCACATCTTTCTCTGACCCCTTTTGTTAGAACAATTCTTTACATCCTCCTCTGACTTCTTTTATCACAACAATTCTTCACATCCTCCTCTGATCCTTTTTCTAAGAACAATTCTTCACATCCTTCTCTGCCCCCTTTTGTTAGAAATTTTTTTTACATCCTCTTCTGACTTCTTTTATCACAACAATTCTTTACATTCTCCTCTGATCCTTTTTATAAGAACAATTCTTCCCATCCTTCTCTGACCCCTTTTGTTAGAACATTTCTTTACATCCTTCTCTGACTTCCTTTATAAGAACAATTCATCACGTATTCCTCTGACCCTTTTTATAAGAACAATTCATCACGTATTCCTCTGACCCTTTTTATAAGAACAATTCTTCACATATTCCTCTGACCATTTTTATTAGAACAATTCTTCACAACTTCCTCTGACCTTTTTTAGAAGAACAATTCGTGACCTCAGACCCCTTTTCTTGACAAGTTTTTGGGTTTTTTTTACGTACACTCAACCCCCTTGCTCTGTATGTACTTCTTAGTAAACTGACAAAATAACCCGATGAGGTTGTCAGCTTTTGATAAATTGCCCTCAGGTTGTCTAGCACACATCATCAGGCCTTGCTCAAAGTTGCTCAGATCACTTGATTAATCATTTGATTAAAATGTGGAATTCCACTGAAAATTACGTGTGCATGGGGCTCGTGAGAGAAAACATTGGTGTCACACTCTAGCTGAGGCAGGTTATACGGGGTTAAAGGTGTTTTGCATAAATGTTATAAATGGCCCCTACACAATAATTTAAATGGCAGTCTGTCCTAACCCTGTGTCAGACCTGTGTCTAAACTGACAGAGGAGCTGTATTGTATTCACACTTCCGTAGTTGAGAAGGACTGTAAAAGGAGAAGAAAGAACTCTTATCCACAGATTTTCTTCTCCAGACTCAGTCATTTGCGCACAGTTAGCAGAGGAGGATATGTATTTCTTCTAATGGCTCCTTGGCTCACGGAGGTACAAGTTCTTATGATACGGCTCCTCTGTCAGTTGAGACACAGGTATTGGGAGCTGTGTGTCTTCAGGCTTCAACCCATCCTGAGAGGTGACCAGGACGGGCTGCTGTTTTAGTTAAAGTGACAGGGCCATTTTATCACATTCTAGGAGAACATCTTTAAGTTGTTTAGTTGCAGAGTGATTGGGCAGAGATGTGTACGTGAGGGGTAGCACAGGTGTGCACTACATGTATGGCCCCGCCTGGATGAGTGGCCCATTTTTCAGTACAGACATCTGAACCTGGTCTTTTTAAAAGGAGAGATTGCCTCTGTGATTGTCCTGAGTGGTGAGGATGAGGATGGCCTTCCCCTAGGGAGAGAAGAAAGTACCACCCACAGCAAGACAGCAAAGCTAGAAAAGATTACAGAGTCTTGGTGGCAGAGAGATGGAGCTGTAAGGAAAGGGCAAAAGGAAGCTTTGACTGATGGCCAGAAGTGTCACAATCATCTCTCTGTTGTAGAGACTAGTGACAGGTTCTGGGCCAGAGTCTCTTTGCCTTGAGGCTCTGCAGATGAAATATTCTCTTTCCTTTGGGGAGGAGAGGGTTAATGTCAGTATTCCCCACCAGCAAGCATTCTCATTGCCTTCCAAGGTGTTTCCGGTTTGGACCACTCCCAGTCCCTATATATACCCTCTGCTCCCAGTAGAGGGTGCCGGTTATTCTCTTACTCATTTAGAGATGGAAGGAGCTGGTGGAGCCCTCTCTGCAAGCTGCTGTGTAGGCTGCAGTCTTGGTGCTGACTGCCCTAGTCTGTTGTTATGTTTTCCCCTGTTTATCTTATGTTCCCTTGGTGTTTCATTAGTGCAGTGGTGGGGCTAGCATCCCTCACCTGCTAGCTCATTAGCCAGGGCTATTACAGGGTCTGCCAGGGTCTCAGGTATCCTGTTCGTCGATAGGTGCAGAACCTGTACAGGGACTGGCTAGGAACGTAGGGTGCAGCTGGAGGTGAGTGAAGGAGGTGTCCCATCTCCCCCCTCAGCACTAGGGCCCAGCATTGTTAAACTGTCCCCCAAGTACCCCTTGTGTTGTAGAGTGTGATGTCATGCGCACTGTACTAAAGGAGAAGATGATGCCATTGCAGGTGAGGAACGGGGTAGCAGAGAGATGGAGATGAGAAAGTGATAAAGAGAAGGAAAAGGAGAAAGAAGAGGAAATGGAAAGAGAGAGGAGTAAGGAGAGGGGGAGAGAGAAAGAGAAAGATTGGGAGAGGAAAAGGGAGAGGAAAAGGGAGAGAAGAAGGGCTTGAAAAATGAAGAAGGAGAAGGAAAGAGAGAGGAAAATGGAAAGAGACAGAGAAAAGGAGTGGGGGAGAGGGAATGGAAAAAGGAGAGGGAAAGGGTGAGGGAAAAGAAAAGAGAAAGGAATTGGGATTGAAAAAGGTAAAGAAAAAGGGAGAGGGAAAAGGAGGGAGAAGGAAAAGGAGAAGTAAAGAGAGAGGAAAATGGAAAGGGACGGGGAAAAGGAATGGGGGAGAGGGAATGGGAAAAGAAAAAGGAGGGAAAACGAAAGAGAAGGGGATTGGGAGAGGAAAAAGGAGAGAAAAAGGGAGAGGGAAAAGGAGGGAGAAGGAAAAGTGGAAGTAAAGAGAGAGGAAAATGGAAAGGGACGGGGAAAAGGAATGGTGGACAGGGAATGGGAAAAGAAAAAGTGAAGGGAAAGGGTGAGGGAAAACGAAAGAGAAGGGGATTGGGAGAGGAAAAAGGAGAGAAAAAGGGAGAGGGAAAAGGAGGGAGAAGGAAAAGTGGAAGTAAAGAGAGAGGAAAATGGAAAGAGACGGGGAAAAGGAATGGTGGACAGGGAATGGGAGAAGAAAAAGTGAAAGGAAAGGGTGAGGGAAAAGGAAAGAGAAAGGGATTGGGAGAGGATAAAGGAGAGAAAAAGGGAGAAACAGAGAAAGGGAAAGCGAGAAGAAGAGTGTAAAGAGATGGAAAGTGAAATGGAAAGGGAGAGGGATAGATAAAGGGAGAAGGAAAGGGAGAAGGAAAGGGAGAGGAAAGAAAAGGTGAGATGGAAAAGCAAATGCAGATGGAAAGGTAGAAGGAGAGATTGTGAAACTGAGCAAAAGGAAAAAGACGTCCGTGCTGTGCACCGTGTGAGAGGATCCTGGGAACAGTGTAGGGCAGGCCTGCGCAACATACGGACCGCCAAAGGATTAGTTGCGGTCTGCAGTACTGTTCAGGAGACGCCAGGTCCTCTCTTCCTATATTCAACTGTATTTGAGTTTTTCCAACATGAATATATTTGAGCACTTAATGATAACACAATAGTTGAATGAATAGATGGGAACGGTCTCACACACGTCTAGTGATGATGAGGCGTCTATTTTCCATCCTCCATGCCACCTCTTAGTCTCTTGAATACTCAGGTCTCTTTTTCTGCCAGGTACAGCCAAAGAGATAAAGGACAATAGATAATGTCTCCTGACGTGTTTCCTCAATGTGCTTCATCAGAGGAGTTGACAGGAGAATTTCTTATTTATCAAATTGAAGAAGTCGAACACATCTGCTCCCGTTGACAACTTTATTCTCATATATGAGGAGACATGTCAGAATCACCTTTCAGAATTAAAGTATAAGAGTGGCTGACTTTTTATAATTACACCTGTCTTTTTATAGTAATACTTCAAAGGAACAGCTCTAAATAATGACATATAACCCTAGCCTTAAAACATAAATCCCTTATTTCCCAGCTCACCAGATAAGAAACTTGTCTAGAAATTATATATTCTAAATAAAACTTTGTTTGGCTTTTAATATTTTTTTTTATCTTCTGCCCTATTGCCCAGACAGGAGAAGCCTAGTCAAACAAAAGTCTGGATAATAGCTAACGCTTCCCCTCTTCATATATCAGAATATACAAAAAATGATGAGTACAGAGAACTACAATTACTTATAATATCTGCAACACTAGGGATGCCACTGTCCCTTACAGACCAGCAATCATAACTAAACATGTCAAAAGTTTTTGAAGTAGCAAACTTTTTAGTACAACTCAGACTGCGATGCCCAATAATCTCCTGTAGGTGGTGCTATGCACTATGTAATCTGTAAAAATCAGCGCAAATGGCTAGAAATCACTTAAAAAAAACAAGCATATTTATAATGCACCATTAATAATATAAGAAAAAAAAAGTCACTGATTTATGAACTGCAAAAAAAACACGATAAGGAAAATAATGGCGGTCCCTGGAGTTTGGTAACTATATATTAATACCGCAGGCGGGCACATAAATAGAAGGCTCACGCGTAAATCTTGTTATCCACAGTCTTATTTAATCTGACGCTGCATTTTCGCTACCTATTTACCAGCGCTTATAAGGCAAATTAATCACCGTTGGCGTATCCGTAACCACAGCATAACTATAATTAAGCGAGGATTAATCCCATTATGTCAGGCGATATGAAGGTGAATGCGTTTTAATGGCTGCGCCCCTCCGAGTAATAAAGATAATGTATGAACAGTTCACGTATCAGAGATGTAAACAGGATCCTACATCACCTAAGTGTCAGCGCGGTACAACAGCACCTCAGCGTCATCCGTCTCCCCTACATGACATGATGTGTGACGGCACCACCGTCCCCGGCAATTTCTGCACTCTCCATAAACTTTATATACTCTATACTCATTATTTTATATATACAGTATATTAATTATATCGATATTTGACAATGGGAAATAAGTTCTACTCCTCTATAGAGGATAATGCCGCTAAGAAGCCCAGCAGTCCCTCACATGCCATTTACTAGTCAACAAGAAGATGCTTTTAAAGGGAATCTGTCAGCAGGTTTTTGTTATCTAATATGAGAGCAGGAAGATGTAGGGGCAGAGACCCTAATTCCATTGATGTGTCACTTACTGGTCTGCTGTCATAAGGGATAGTGGGAAACTGTTTCCCCTAAGTTGATCCTCAGACTAGGGGGCACTGTGCTATCCCTATTCTCTGGGACATACCCCTAATGGTGGGGATGTTGAGTTTCCTTCCTGACCCTGCTCCTGCCCAGGCCTGATCTTATACCCACTTCAGATTACAGGGCCCTGTGCTATCCCAATTCTCTGAGATATACCCCTATTGATGGGGATGTCTGAGTCTTCTTCCTGGCCCTGGTCCTGCCCAGGCCTGATCTTATACCCCCTTCAGACTAGGGGGCCCTGTGCTATCTTTATTCTCAGAGATACCCCTAATGGTGGGATGTCTGAGTCTCTTCCTGACCCTGCTCCTGCCCAGGTGTGATCTTATACCCCCTTCAGACTAGGGGACCCTGAGCTATCCCTATTCTCTGAGATATACCCCTAATGATAGGGATGTCTGAGTCTTCTTCCTGGCCCTGCTACTGCCCAGGTCTGATCTTACACCCCCTTCAGACTAGGGGGCACTGTGCTATCCCTATTTTCTGAGATATACCCCTAATTGTGGGATGTCTGAGTCTTCTTCCTGACCCTGCTCCTGATCTTATACCCTTCTCAGACTACGGGGCCCTGTGCTATCCCAATTCTCTGAGATATACCCCTAATGATGGGGATGTCGGAGTCTCCTTCCTGGCCCTGCCCATGCCCAGGCCTGATCTTATACCCCCTTCAGACTAAGGGGCACTGTGCTATTCCAATTCTCTGGGATATACCCCTAATGATGGGGATGTCGGAGTCTCCTTCCTGGCCCTGCTCCTGCCCAAGCCTGATCTTATACCCCCTTCAGACTAGGGGGCCCTGTGCTATCCATATTCTCTGAGATATACCCCTAATGAAAGGGATGTCTGAGTCTTCTTCCTGACCCTGCTCCTGCCCAGGTGTGATCTTATACCCCCTTCAGACTAGGGGGCCCTGAGCTATCCCTGTTCTCTGAGATATACCGCTAATGGTGGGGATATCTGAGTCTCCTTCCTGCCCTGCTCCTGCCAAGCCTTGCTCTTATACCCCCTCTCCCAGGGTGGCTGGAAAAGAAGTGTGATTTAGCACATAGAAATAGACAAACAGGGTAAATCAAAACTCTGTTACACAGCAGTATAAGAAAACAAGAGATTGGGAGGAAAAAAAGAGCAAGGAGGAAACAACAAGATGATGGTTAAACTCTACAACAACATCAAGCACAGGCTACTCTCTCTGCAGCAAATTTGGGACACTACAGCACAGAAGAAACTATAGTCGGCATGGGTGGAAGATTTCCTCCAGCTTAAGTATGAAAGGAGCAAATGTGATAGGCTTCCTTACAACATGTGGTCCCAGAAGCCTAACAAGCAGGCTAGCAAAGGATAACTCGTGCTAGCCTGTCTATGACTGAGCACACAGCTGGTAAATGCCCAAGTCTGGATGTGTAGATCCGAAAGACCAGAGAAACCATTGGGCGGAGAGTCAGAATCTGCAATGTGAGCAGTGTCTGATGCCGCCATGACAGTTGGCGACTTTTGTGTAAAACTCCATGTGATAGTAAACCACCCTCTATGAGGTTCCTCTGGACCTTCAGGACCGGTATCTCTGGATAGATCCAAAAAAATGCCCTAACCAGATGCTCCACATGGATTTCTGAGGCTGGTAACCAAGTCCTCTCCTCAGGACAATACCCTCGCCAATGAATTAAGTGCTGTAAAGATCGTCGAACAACACGAGAATCAATAATCTTGGATGCTTGAAACTCCAATGACCGGTCTACTAAGACCGGAGATGGAGGTACGAGAAGAGGGGCTCCCGACCCAACCAATTTCTTTAACAGATTTCTGAAAAAAAAATATGAATTTTATAGGTTGCCGCCGGTAATGGCAGGTGGAAAGCCAGATGATTGATGACAGCAGAGGTTCTGAACGGACCAATAAACTGAGGTCCTAACTTAGGTGAATGCAATGTAAAGGGAACCTGTCACCAGATTTGGTGACTATAAGCTGTGGCCACCACCATTCTAACATGCTGTATATAAGAGCCCAGGCCGCTGTGAGAACCTTAAAAAACACTTTATAATACTTACCTAACGGTCGCGTGGTTGGCTATATGGGCGTCTCCGTTGTCCGGTGCCGGCGCCTCCTCTTTTGGCCATCTTTGTTCTCCTTCTTCTCTAGCTGCGGTGCATGACATGTCCTACGTTACCCACACTCGTCGGCATTCAGGTCCTGAGCAGGGCAGATCATAGTATTGTAGCGCGCCTGCGCAGGACCGGCGAGTGTGTATGACGTAGTCGCGTCATGCACCCAGGCTTCAGAAAGAGGACTAAGATGGCTGAAAGGGAGGCGCCAGTACCGGAGAATGGAGACGCCCATATAGCCAACCGTGCGACCGTTAGGTAAGTATTATAAAGTGTTTTTTATGTTCTCACAGCGGCCTGGGCTCTTATATACAGCATGTTAGAATGCTGTATATAAGAGCCCGGTGGTGGTGGCCGCAGCTTATAGCCAAAAAAGGGATGACAGGTTCCCTTTAAGGTTAATGTTTCTCGTGGACAACTACACCAGATCATCCACACACAGGTCCGGACCAGTCAATGTCTACAGTCAGTCGCACGCTTATACTTATAGCCCAATGTCACATAAATGCTGCTGAACCCTCTCCCATGTAGACGAAAAAGCTGAGACTAATTGGTCCTTCCCAGGTACCCCAGAGGAGTACCCCTCCTGAAGCGCACAGAACTGGGGATGATGACCGTAAACACACAAAAAAGGAGAAACACCAGAGTATTCATGGCAGTGATTATTGATAGCAAATTCGGTGAGAGGAAGGAACGAGGACCAGTCCTCCTGATTATCTGAAACAAAATAGCGCAAATATTGCTCCAAATTTTGATTCATGCGCTCCGCTTGTCCATTAGACTGTGGTTGGAACGCTGTGTAGATCAGAAACACCAGAGAAACCATCAGGTCGAGTTTCAGAATCTGCAATGTGAACAGCGTCTGGTGCTGCCATGACAGTTTGTGTAAAACTCCGTGTGCCATCTGCATGCTGTCATTTTGATACAATCACTGTTTACTGCAGATTTAGCAGAGCTCTGAATGCTGAGCTCTGTATAACCCCGCCCACACCACTGATTGGCAGCTTCCTGCAAACACTATGCATAGGCAGAAAGCTGCTAATCAGTGGTGGAGTTATACAGAGAAGGAGGACTGCATGGCAGGAGACAACTAGTTCACTAGTAATAATCTCCTTATGATAAAACACTGATTTTAATGAAGCTGCAACAAGCAGCACAATAAGTGACACATCGCCAGAATCAGGGTCTCTGTGCCTAGATCATGTTGCTCTCAGATTAATCCTAGAACGCGCAACCATAGAAATTCTCAATAGAAAACAAGTAACCTAGCAGGCCTGCGAGGCCCCAGGTATGCGTTCTAGGGTTAAATAGCAAAAACATGCTTACAGATTCCCTTTAAGGTGATAGTTG
Source organism: Anomaloglossus baeobatrachus (assembly GCF_048569485.1). NCBI lineage: Eukaryota > Metazoa > Chordata > Amphibia > Anura > Aromobatidae > Anomaloglossus > Anomaloglossus baeobatrachus. The sequence continues at coordinate 41,527,320 of NC_134356.1, read as the reverse complement.
GCACTCTTACCTATTGGGGTCCTGTACAGCACATGGTATGTTTGTCTATGCCGTAGATCGCACTACATCAGTGCCGGATATAGAGTCTATTTTTTTTTACTCACTTATATACCTCTCTTAATACCACAAGGCTTTACAGATGTGATCATCCCTGTCCCCATTGGGGCTCACAATCTAAATTTCCTATGAGTATGTATTTGGAGTGTGGGGGAAACCAGAGAACATACAAACTTTTTGAAGATGTTGTCCTTGGTGGGATTTGAACCCAGGACCCCACCGCTGCAAGACTACAGTGCTAACCACTGAGCCACCTTATTAGCATCTGCCACACATGCCCCCATCAATTTATGTCAAAGCTACCCCGACCATCAGTCCATCACACAAATGCCTCCTGTCGAATATGAACCATCAGTGTCTTTCGCAGATGTCTGTCCATTAGAGATGAGCAATTTGATTTGCGCTGTCCCAGTTTGGCTTTCTTTGGTAGCCTGTTTCATGTCAGCTTTTTTGGCCCACCATCCTGGGCACCTCTGGCTCTCACTTATGATGTCACTGGGTTTAGTAAGTTTCAGAGGTGCCCAGGTTGTCAAGTCAAGAATGATGGGCATAGAGATGAAGAAAAGGCTACCATGGAGGACAAAACCATATGCTAAAGTTTACACATCCTGTTTTGTGCAGTAGGAGATGGTTCTACAGTTCAGCTTTGCTGTGTAGAATGGGGCACCATCAGCAGAGTCATCTCACTAGAAATTTAAAGGAGTTGTCCAACCCTACAACAAATTAATAATGACATTCTTATCTTGTTTTCCATGCTAATAAAATAACATAGAGCATCATTTCTGCTAAAATTATACTGGACCCAGTACTACATGACCAAGGCCATGAATACAAAAACAACCAAATTTTAAAGGTCTGCCATCTTGAAGCGTCTCCTTTCAACTATTGTAGAATCGAGGTGAGAGAAAAATAAATAATTGGACTCCTTGGCATCCTATGTGTTTGCTATACATGTTCCCATCAATGTCTGTCAAAGCTGTCTCACATCATCAGCTCCTTTCACAAATAGCTGCTTTCATTTCCTTTAATGACAGATGACATCTCTAATTTACTGATATAGATCTAGATGATTTTAAACAATTGGTTGACATTTTGGATTTTCGGCTTTTTCAATTTCAGCTTCAGCTTTGCTGTGTAGACTGGGGCGCCATCAGCAGAGCGAGGTCGAAAAATAACACCATATGGCTTTGTTTGTAGCTCCTTTACTACTCTCTTGTCCATGGGGTGAGGTGTTGTCTTTATTTTTTCTTGGAGATTGTATTTGTCTATGGGATTTTTTGGGTCCACAAATTCTCATTCATCAGAGTTACTTTTAAAGCACACACACACACACACAACACACACACCACACACACACACACATACGTAGACACACATAGACACACACACATACATAGACACACACACACACACACACCACACACAGACACACACACCCACACACACACACACACCCACACACACACACACACACCCACACACCACACACACACACCACACACACACCACACACACACACACACACACACACCACACACACACCCACACCCACACCCACACACACACCACACACACACACATCCTGCAGTATGGTCAATACTGACGGTGCAATGTGAATTTTTCCATAATGGAAGACACTAAAACAAATAAATCAATGTTCCAATAACGTTATGGTAGATGACTTAGCAACTATAGAAATTTTAGTATTGCGTGTGTTGGCTACAGATGAATATTTCGACAGACTAAAAGCAATCCTATAGGTTTTGACATGCATTGTACAACTGAGCCCTGGGGGGAAGGTGAAGGGGTTTAAGTAGTAGTATCTCAATCCATCCCTGGTTCCCCATGAGGTCTTATAAGAAGACACCAATATTACAAATGGTACCTAACTGAAAGCGCCCATTATAGATTTTGCTTTGGGGCTCAAAGAACTATTTTACACCTCTTCATTGGTTTATACAGTCATGGATGAAAGTGTTGTCCCCCTTGAAATTGTTCGATACTTAATTTTATTTCTTCCAGAAAATTATTGCAATTACACATGTTTTGTTATACATGTGATGCCCTGGACTAGCCAGGTAGTTACAGGTAGGCCCTTACACAAACACCTCCCCCCCTTAATAAGGTGACAGCAGCCAACCTACAAAACCCTTGTCACCTCTCTCAGTGTTCAATGGTCCCACCAGGTGGCAGGGCCAGACGGTTGGCCACGCCCACCTAGGAGTCCGGAGAGCCTGAGACAGGAAACAGTTGGAGAGTTGAGTTTGGTCAGTTCGGAGTGGAGTCAAGTTCAAGTGCAGCAGGCCTGAGGTGTCAGGTCTGCAGCGTCAACACTGACCGGTGCCAAGGCAAGGAGGCAGACGGTGGTGGCCGCCTGCAGGAGCTGGGATTACAGCCGGTGGAACCGTAAGGGACCGGGAACGGGTAGTGGCCCGCCGGTAGCGAACCGGGGAACCAATTGGAAACCGGAGCACCAGGAGGGGTACTCAGACCCTGTACGAGGCCCAGAAACCACTGGACCGAGTCAAATCCACTGATTGAGGACTGGACTTTAGGTCCTTTCCCACCTAAGACCCGACTGAAGACAACAGCCCAACCATAGGGATAGAAAGCCACCGCCCAGGCATCGAGATCCCACGGGCCAGTGTCTGCGGGCAAACAGGCTCTACCGGCACACACAAGGCTAGGGAGCGGACTACTGTTGCTCAGGCATAGGAGTCATCATTTCTACCAAGAGTGAGGTGCAGGAGAAAGCCAGAAACCACCAACCTGAAAAGGGGAAAAGTGCAGCCGGGGCTGCGGGCACCGTTCACCATCTTGTTTGGTTTACCAGAGACTCCAGCGTGTCTGTAATAGTGAGTACAACAGTGCCTTCGAGTCGCGCACTGCGCCGCACCGTACCGACACGCCAGCACGCATCCATTCCCCCGCCTCAGCACCTCCCTCGGGCCCCCAGGACCATCATCCCCCTACCCACCGAGGGGTCAACACCAAGCTGCGCAACACCATCCCCGGGAGCCTAGTCAACGGCAGCGGTGGTGTTCATCCATTCACCACAACTCGTGGGTGGCGTCACAAACTTAATCCCCAAACAACCGCGGCCCCGGCCGTGGACCTCTCCACCGAACACCACCCCTCACGTAGCGCCAGCATCCCCCTTTCAGAGCGACGTGACCTCCCTGGGTCCGGGAGGAGCTCGAGCCACCCACCAGAAACGAGCCCGGATCCGAGCGGCTCGGCTGTGGCTGAGCGCAGGGCGGTACATGCACATCTTTATTTCCTTTGTGTGTATTTGAACAACACATAAAACAAGAAAAAAAAACGGCAAATTGGCCAGAATTTCACACAAAATTCCAAAAATCAGCTGGACAAAATTATTGTCCCCCTCAACGGAATATTTGGTTGCACCTACAGACTCAGGTATGGACACAGGAGCAGACAGATACAGGCGGGATCGCTGAGGCAGACAGGACAGGCAGGTGAGGCCAGGTATGGTGGGCACGGAAGGAACAGATAGGTATGGGAAGGCGGGTGCAAGTACAGGGATAATGGGACCTGACAAATAGCTAGCAGACTGACGGACTAACTAACTAGAAGCGTTACACAGGAACCTCCCCTAATGGGAGGGTGCCTTAAACACATAGTGCATCTCAACCATAGAGAAATGGCGAGTTGCTCCTCTAAGAGGAAGGTCACTGTGCGCGCACTTGCCCTAATCACATTCTTGGGGAGTCTCAGCGGCATGGGGGAGGAGAGAGTAGGAGCACACGTGGACGGCCGCAGGGCAGCAGGGGAGGAAGCAATCTGGCGGACGTGGTAAGTCGACGCTACTACAAGGACGCTGATATTACATTGGGCACTACATTACCACCCAAAAACCTTTGGTAATCTTCAAATTTCTTGATGCATTGCTCAGAGTCAAGGCTCCCAGTACCGATTGTAGGTACTATGTCCTTTTTTTTGTAGGCCTCATTCCGTTTTTGGTAAACCATAGAATGATGTGCTTTATCAAAAAGCTCTATCTTGGTCATCTGTCCATAACATGCTTTCCCAGAAGGATTTTGGTTACTCACATTTTGGCAAACTGCAGCCTAGTTTTTTTTATGTCTCTGTGTCAGCAGTGGTGTCCTCCTGGGTCTCCTCCATAGTATTTCATTTCATCCAGATGTGGACAGATAGTTTGCACTGACATTGATGCCCCCTGAGTCTGCAGGACAGGTTGACTTTCTTGGGAATTTTATTGGAGCGGTTTATGCACCATACGGACTGTCCTGCATTATAATCTTTCATCAATTTTTCTCTTTCGTCCACGTGTGACGCCCTGGACTATTCGGGTCGTCACAGGGTTCTGCACAATCTGACCTTCCCGTGCAGGGCTCAAACTCCCATGGTTCTGGGATCCTAACCTGCAGTACTGCCTCCACCAGCATTCACAAATCCTAGATACACTTTGCACCACACCTGTCAGGCACACCTGTGGACTGCTTAAGCAGGAAGAGGGCCGCCCACCTAGGGGTCAGACAGGGAGGTGGGAGGTGTCAAGTGCAGTCGAGTAGTAACCCTTGAGCTGAGAGGAGCTCTGAGTAAGCTGGGAGTTGTAGCTGCCAGGGGAGAAGCAGACTAGGTCGCTGACGGTGGTCTGGACCTAGAGAAGTCGGGCCCCCGGTCGCAGGGGATTAAGGCTAAGTGCCTGGAACCCGTCAAGGAGGACGGTCAACAGCCTGGTCCTATCACCGGTCCGGGACCGAAAGGCACGTTGGGGTACACGGACCCTAGGTCAGGGAGAAGTTTTGTGGCGCCCCTGACCTGGTCAGGCACCACTGAGTACTGCACCCATGCTGGGGACAGTACAATACAGGTAATCCAGAAGGCTGACCGAGGTGTGACTACACAGGCGCATAGTGATCAGGTCTCACACATGTACCTTTGAGAGGACCCCTGGGGATCCCAGGAGGGGGCAAAGCCTTCACCTCCACTGGAATAGTGGAGGGGGCCAAAAGCCTCCATCTCCACTCAAGGGGTGTGGTAAGAGAGTCTGATTGCTAGGTGGCGTAGGCAGGCACAAGAGGGAGAAGGAGGAGAGGAGTCTGAAGCAGAGTGGAGACGAGTGAGGAGCATGGAAGAGGAGCTCTGACAGGAGCAGCAGTGCAGGTCCCTCAAGTGAGCCGGTTCAGTGTGCAGTTCAGGGGAGAGCAGGAGCAGACCCCTGGGGCTGTTGCAGTCTGACAGCGTCCGCGCAGTGGCTACCGACGGGGGAGAACGGTCACCTAGTAGTGCTACCCGAAATCCATCTTCAGCTAAAGAGAGAGCAACGGAGTGGGAAGTAAGGAGACTGCTAGGGAGTTACCAGGCCCAAACGGGCGGCAGATCCCGGAGCGGGGATAGATCCACCTTTCCTTGCTAAACCTGCCGGTGTGGGGCCCTCAAAGCCCACACCACAACACTACAGAGTCCGCAGCCACGTAGCCACAGTTAGGGCCCATAGTTCACAGGAGGCAAGCAGCCGGAGTGTCCTGGTCCAGGCTACAAGCAAACGGGCCAAAACGAAGGGGAGAGAGGCTTCAGCAACTTCCCTGGGTGACCCCCATAGGGACTAAAAGTCGGGGTTACCCCAAACCACCAAGGGCTAAGGAAGGCGAGTCGGTAGTCACCCTCATCAGCCAGCCTGAAGGACGCCTGGTTCCAGCCTGGTTCATCCCAGCTACGCCCGGGTTACTCACTCTGCCACCTTCTGTGAGTAAAACCCCTGAAAGACATTCTGTTTGTGTGGAGTTATTCTGCGCCTTGTGGTTCTACACACCTACACAGGGCCCTGGGGCTTGCCTCACTCTCAGGAGGCTATTACAACCGACTGCACCCACCATCAGCCCCAGGCATCCCTTAATCTGCAGTGGCGGTCCCCACTGACCGCAATTCTGAGAGTGGCGTCACGACAAATAGAAGATCTCCTACCTGTGACCAGATCCAGCTGCGTGGAGTCCCTGAAGGTAATGCACCGACACAGCGTTAGCGGGGCTTCACAGTTTCAGGCGACCCGGCAATTAACCTGCGGAGGACAGGGCCTTTATGGACTGTTCCCACAAAGCTCAGAGATCGGGGACACTAGCGTAACGAGGTTCCCAAGCGTGAGCTCCTGAGAGCAGGCTCCTTCACTTAGCCACAGTGGGGAGTGGGGCCCGGAAAGCTCCAAGCTACCGGGCCACAACAGACAATCTAAATTGGTGCCAGGAGGCAGGTTACGGACCACCAGGCAGTGCTGCAGGGGACGGGACCCGGACAAGCTTCCCTCAGGAGACAGCGGCAGTCAGAGACATGGTTTACCCTGTTGTCAGCGTCTGCTTCATTGCTGAGTACCCAACTGACCCCTGCACTGCACCCCCGCATCACCATCCAGAGTCCCGGGGCCTGTCCCTACCCGTGGAGGGTAACATCATCTTGCTGCCCCACTCCATCACCCTGGGTACTCCCAATGGCAGCGGCGGTACTCCCAATTACCGTACACCACGGGTGGCGTCACGAACTACACCAATACCAATCCCCTGTAAATAATCCCCTTATTCATTTGAGTATGGCCCCTAGCCCCTGGGTCCGGAGACCCTCGAGCCACAAGTAATCACCACCCCCTGATCCGAGTGGTTCGATCCGCTGCAGGGGCGGCACACACATCCAGGGAGATTAGCTAACTACAGTGTCATGGGTTGTATACGTCTTGATTATGTTGCACTCCGTGGACAAAGGAACATCAAGATCTCTGGAGATGGTCTTGTAACCTTATGATTGTTAAGATTTTTCAACAATTTTGGTTCTCAAGTTCCCAGGCTGTTCTCTTCTCCTCTTTCTGTTCTCCATGCTTAGTGTGGCACTCACAGACATATAATGCAAAGATTCAGTCAACTTCTCCCCTTTTTATCTGGTTTTAGGTGTGATTTCCATATTGCCCACACCTGTTACTTGTCACAAGTGAGTTTGAATGAGCATCACATTCTTAAAGCAAAGTTATTTACCCACAATTTTGTCTTTGTGTGAAGTTATGTCCAATTCGTGTGTAATGGGAGAAATACTAAATTTTATGGAACAATTTCAAGGGTGCCAACACTTTCTGCAGCCGTGGATCCTTTTTTTTGTTTCTGCACAGAGTAGTATAGGAAAAAAAAACCATAATATTCTACGAGATTAAAAGAAAATAAAAAATGAAAGACTTACTGGCGGATTTCTACAAGAGAATGGATTCTTAACTAGGTGGGTTTTAGTATCAGTTTTGTGTGTCAGTCACAACTGTTCCCGTTTGACCCCGGGAGGCGGATAGACTTTATTCACAGCATATAACACAGATCCTCTGAAAAGATAGAAGTGTTTTCTTTACTAGTGTGCTTTATTAGATCTGTCTGGGGCTTTGGATTGCTTCCCTACATCATTTTTACCACCTGCCAGAACAAGTCGTATTTTTTTCTTTTTTTGGGTAAAGATACAATCTGACCGGATTTATAGTCTGGTGGCGTTCATCCCTGCTGTCCCGTTCGTCGCCGCTATGTCTGGAGATTGCAGATTTAATCCGTTACATTATTTATTTACTCATTATTTTAATTTGGCTAAAAATTTTTAGAAATATGCAATGATGTGACTTTTATTGGAATCTTTGACAATTTAAGAGGGGGATTTTCGTTTGTTCCTACCCAACATATCACCTATTCCTTTTAGAGTATGCAAAATAGACACGGCGTGGATAAAATGGTCTGAGCAGCGTTTTATTAAATATTTCACACACAATGGCGACCCACAACACTATAATCAATGTATAATGGATTGTAAACAGTTAATAGATCTAGTTCAGAGGCATATCCCACAACCGTACCAATCTCCCTGGCCGCATTGCACCATCTCAGGAAGAGAGGTATTAATATCCCATAAGTAATACCCCTAACCTTCACAGGACCTATGCCCGCTAATTACACTGCTGCACCAGAAGCCACTATTCCCCAAAAGTGCCTTCCCATCAAAGGACATGACCAATTAACCAGCCTCTGAACCAGAAAGCTATGCCCCCACCACAGGCTGGGCCGCGTGACATGTAGCGCCCCTGAAGTCATCAGGAGCTACAAGGAACTGCATCCGGTCAGAGATGCAGGGCCTACCCCCAGGGACCCAGAAGACCAGTGCCGGTAACACCAAAACACATATATAATCACTGTTTTTGGACCCAATGGATGGCCATCTATGGGTGGAACCAATCCAGTCCACTAGATGACATCTGTGGCGCCCTGGACAAGCCAGGGGCCACAGAGCACAACACCAACACACGCCACACTCCCAGCAGGCACACCAAAGTCAGACAAAAACCCTTGTTGCCTTCCTCCAGGGGCTGATGATCACACCAGGGGGCGGGCCAGGCGGTTTGTCCCGCCCACCGAGGAGTTCACAGTCCTGGAGGCGGGAAAAGAGCTCAGATTAGTTTGAGAGGAGTGGACAGAGATTAGTTTGAGAGGAGTTGAGGAGTGGACAGAGATTAGTTTGAGAGGAGTTGAGGAGTGGACAGAAATTAGTTGGAGAGGTGAAAGAGGAAGGAGTAAAGTGTGGTAAAGGAGCAACTGACTGACAGCGTCCGGGTGTGTGGCCCGGGCGAGACAGCAAGGTTGGCAGACGGTGGTGACCGTCTGCAGGAGTGGCCTATCGGAGTTACCGTGAGGACCGTGGACGGGCGGTGGCCCGGCGGTACCGGACCGGTACACGAAGAGAAGTCAGCACCATCTGGCAGGGGCTTGCGGACCCCGGCAAGGCTAGGAGTCGCCGTGAATTTGCCGAATCCGTTAGTGAAGGGGACCTCCTGGGTTTCCAAACAACTAAGTCCCGACAGAAGGCAACAGCCCAACCAGAATAGGGAAACACCGCCACCACCAAGGCAACCGTTTCTCAGGGCCAGAGCCTGCGGGCAAGAAGGGGGCTCCTCCAGCCCACAACCAAGCTGGGGAGCGGGTTACCGGTGGGGACCTATCGGAACCAACACCGTACACAGGTGCAGGGAAAGGCAGTCACCATCAACCTGCCGGGAGAAACAACATCGCAGCCGTCTATGGGACCCGTCCATCCAGCCGAGTGTTTTACCAAGAACTGTGTCTTCATTATTGGGCTGAGTGAGTACCACCGTGCCGTGCGGCACAGCGCTGCCCCTGCGACCCTGCACCTCACCAGGCCCAGTAACCCGCCTGCCATCCACCCCTACCCCATCACCGGGCCCCGGGACAACCAACCCCCTACCCACGAAGGGAGGAATTAACAACAAAGCTGCTCCCTGTCACCGCTCCCGGGATCCCCGTACAGAGCAGCGGTGGTGTCACCAAAACCACCACAACCGTGGGTGGCGTCACGGACAATAAATCCCCACAATCAATCCCCTTTTCACTCACGGGCCGGACCCGAGCAGTGGGAGAGCGAGGCGTCCCCTCCTCCGCCCGCGACACAACCAGCGAAGAGGGGTCAGACAGTCTGTAAGCGGAAGTGAAAGGAGACGGACGTAGCCGTACTGACGGGAGTAACAGCGACCTGTCAGGCACAGGCGTTTGGTTGCCGAAGTAGTACGGTGGAGTACTCTCGGAACCATAACACTGACAGAGTACAGAGTCTTAGGTCAGGCAAACGCTCCAGGCAGACCTGATAAAATCTGGACGGTGAGGGGACCATTCAGGACCTCACCGACCGTAAAGTCCGGGGCACCAGCAGTGACGGGAGAACCAGAGACCGGAACGGAGCACCGACCACCCTACAGGGTTCAAACTGCCCGCCGTATGGACTAAGACTGAAAGACTACCAGGAGGGGACCCCCAGACGCTCCAAGCCATGGGGACCTGTTGCGGACGGGGACCGCTGTCGCTGCAGGGGCTGCTCGGATCTGGGTTTGTTACTGCGGCTCGAGTGGTGGCCAGACCCGGGCTCGCACGGCCATCTGTCCTCACAACCGTAGGAAGGGAGTATTTACAGGGGATTGATGTGTCGGTGACGCCACCCGTGGGTTGCGGTGAGACATTGGTAGCACCGCCGCTGCCTGGTGATGGGGCGCCCGGGGCCGAAGGAGCGGGGCAGCAAGGTGGGATCCCCTCCACAGGTAGGGGAGTTGTAGTCCCAGGGCCCAGGTACGCGGGAGCAATGAGATGCTGGAGGTGGCGTGCCGGGTTGGACCGGGGGGCAATGGTGTACTCACAGTTCAAAGAATCACACACAAGTCCGGTGGTAAACCAAGTTGCCAGTGACCGGTCGCCTTTGGCAGGTGTATTCGGGTCCCACACCCGAGTGTAGCAAACAGGGGTCCCTTCCTCCTGCACTCAGTGTCTGGGTCTCCTCTGGGACAATGCCGCTTGGAACGGGGAAGTCCACTCCCGGTACTGTGTATGTTTGGGAGGTGTGGCCTGCGAAATGTGACCCTTGGGATTTCTGTGGGTTCTGACGGACACCCTATCCTCCGAGTTGGGCTTTCGTTTCGCTCTCTGGGCTTCTATGGAACAAGGCCTGAAACCTTGTCCCCGGCTGGTCAATTAACAAGGGGGCCTGCAACTGTCCTCGTCCTAGGGTTCAGGTACCCCAACTGTGCATGGCCTCCGGACCGGATTCCTGCTGTTGGCACCGGCGGGCTACAACCCTACCCCGGTCCACTTAAGGTCTCCTGCGACCGGATCTACGTCACCTATGGTCCTGTTTGCCGTCTGCCACCTAGTCCGGTAGTCCAGGGGCCCCTACCCCTGACTTCACTGCTCCACTCCACTCCACTGTTCAACTGTCAGACTAGACTGTCGTGTTCCTGCCCCTGACACCTCAGGACCCCTAGGTGGACGCTCCCATCCGCCTGGTCCCGCCCACTGGTGTGTCCCTATTGTCATGAGGGGGTGGCTAGGCTTTAATGGCTGTGTGTTGTACCAGGGTGTGGGTTGTTGTGTTTGAATCAAGGAGGGTGGACTAGTTCTGTGACTACTTGGTTTTGCCAGTGCATCACAGACCCACCAACCAGAGACAGATGCAGAGGAATGAAGCCACCAGGTTACCACACCGGCACTGTAACTAAGGGGTCCAGTGGTAAGGACTAGCCTTCTTCGGGTCACAGGCCATAACAATGCTGTGAAAAAAGAAACCAGTTACACTGCAATCCCTTGTGTGGCCTACCTTCTTTCCACGCCTAACTCCATCATCTACCCCCTCAGGCCTGGCCTACTTGTGGAGGGCCCAACATCCAGGCTGCCATTAATATCAGCCCGAGCGGGGAGAAACTGTGCAGCGGCGGCTCCATCTATCTGGTCGCAACCCGCAAGTGGCGTCACGACAAAAACTTTATTATTACTCCCCTGTACATAACCCCTTTCAAGCGACCCCCAGGGTCACGGAACCAGGCAACGGCCACCCTGTGAACTGTTCCAGTAAATATACTGCCCGGGACTGAGTACCCCAAAGCCCTGGGGTGCGTCAGACACACCTTGGCTTTGGCCTTGACCCGCCACACCTCTAAGACTTGCTCAAAATGATCTGTCAAACCCAACATAAGATGGACACCATCAATAATCCCTCCAAGGCGTCTCCGATTTCTTATAATGCACCACCATCCCGCCATTCCTGGCAACAAAACCGCAACGGCCTTATTCACTTTAATCCTTGATTTTGTTCAGTTTATCCATTGACCTCCGTATCTCCATACCAACTGCGCCACAATATCTGACCATATAATAATAGTCACCAGGTAAATAAAGCACAGCCTCAATAAATCAAATTTAATATCCCAAATTCATTCCCGGGAAGGCTCAACACCAATGCCATTACCTCGCACATTCGGTAGTTAGTCCACTTTGAAATAATATGTGAGTTCTGGTAACAACCTCATATCATACCACGGATTCCAATCCACTAGATCTGTGCCAGGGATCTATTCTACCCCAGCTGCTGGCTGTCAGGACAAACGTCAGCTCTCAACAACCTCTAAAACACAAATGAGTCCCGAGGATTCAAACTAAACATGATCCTATAGTAATAGACACAACATTAGTACACAAACTGCTCCTCAATGAACCACCAACATACAGTAACGCTAAACCAAACGTCCACGTAAACCGTAACCAAATGAAGGCGAACGTGAGAACAACAAATGCGTAGACTCCAAATGCCCGAAAAAGCGTAAGAGTTAGTCCCCCAAAACCCCAGCGAGACACCTCCATCGCCACTCCAACGAGTGAACAAAAGACTTATTCCTCTGGTTTCTTGCCCAAACACGAGAAACATTCCATCAGAACTGCAATAAACTAATATCTAGAAAGTGAATAACCATCCCAGTGTCATAAGAACAAACCCAGATATATACCCTTTACCCATGAAGCATTTTAACATTGCAATAGGGCATTATGTTATTGCATATAAAACAACCAATTTACCCCATTAATTTTGGTCCATTTTTGAATACCGCAAAAACTTTACATTCCGTCCTCCATCCAACAAACATCATTCAACAAAAGCTTCCCTTTGAAGGACTAACCAACTCACTGATGCGAAAAGTGCCATAAAAAGTCAAATAGAAGTAGTTGAAAACAACAACATCGTAAAACCTCGTAATTTTAAACAAAAAAACTAATGCCGCCAACTTCAATGCCACTGCTGACAGTAATATGCCAGCTCCCAAAATTCTGCCCCACTAAAGACAATATCAAAACAACCTATCCTTATAAGAAGACCCCACCACCAGCTTCTAAGCCGAAAACCTTCCATTCTTCCTAAACGTTCCTATATCGGCACCAAGTAGCCTCAGTCACCTATCGCCTAATTAGACTGGAAACTATGTCGTTATCAGGCTCCACATTAATCCAGGATACTCTACTCCTGCTTCGTCTGTCCATGGCACTAGACTGCGAAACCTGCCAAATTGAAAACGAGACAACGCGTCATCACCTCACTGGATACCCGTGGAACGTGCTTTGCTATTACGTCCACCTTCAATTCCAAACACTATAACACCAAATGATGCAAATAAGTCACAATTGCAGGTGGAACTTAGCCGAAAGTGTATTGAGAATGTGAACCAATGACAAATTGACAATAAAAACACAACTTTATTAGCCAAAAAAGACCCCCATAGCTCTAGTGCCAACACAATCCAAAAATTTCAAGTTATGCCAGGTTTGTTACACCACGAACTGGGCCACTGCCCCACACTCCAGTGTCCTTGAAAAATGCCCCCAAACCAACCTATCCTGCTGCGACCGTATAAAGTTGCACAATTGTTAGACCCCAACTCTCCATCCACAATGAACGCCCGTTGTATGATTCCAAAATTGAAATGAAATGGCAAAATCATCACTGATCTCCCTCATAATGCGAAAAAAATGTGTAGGAGACCACTTACCTTCTTTGTCCGCTGACAAATGTCCAGAAAAACACACGACCCATTGGCATGATCCGGCAGGCAAAATTAAGCTTGCCTAACAATGACTGAACTATCCTTACACGCACCTTCTTGGAGTTCCTCAAAGAGGCTACGGACAACTGTCGCGGGCGGAGGAGGGGACGCTGCGCTCTCCCACTGCTCGGGTCCGGCTGCTGCTGCTCGGTGGGGGCTCGAGCGGTGTGCCGGATCCCGGGGACTCGAGCGGCGTTCCTCGCCCGTGAGTGAAAAGGGTGGGGATTTGATTGTGGGGATTTGGTTATTGTCCGTGACGCCACCCACGGTTGTGGTGAAGTTGGTGACACCACCGCTGCTCTAGACGGGGACCCCGGGAGCGGTGACAGGGAGCAGCCAGGATGTTAGTTCTCCCCTATGGGTAGGGGGTTGGTTGTCCCGGGGCCCGGTGATGGGGTAGGGATGGATGGCAGGCGGGTTACGGGGCCTGGTGAGGTGCAGGGTCGCGGGGGCAGCGCTGTGCTGCACGGCATGGTGGTACTCACTCAGCCAATGGTGAGGACACAGTTCTCGGTAAAACACACGGCTGGATGGACGGGTCCCACAGACGGCTGCGGTGGTTTCTGCTCCCAGCAGGTTGATGGTGACTGCCTTTCCCTGCACCTGTGTAATGTTTGGTTCCAATGGGTTCCCACCGGTAACCCGCTCCCCAGCGTGGATATAGGCTGGAGGAGCCCCTTTTGCCCGCAGGCTCTGGCCCTGGGAACGGTAGCCTTGGCGGTGGCTGTGTTTCCCTCTCTTGGTTGGACGGTTGCCTTCTTTCGGGACTTGGCTGCTGGGAAACCCAGGAGGTTCCCTTCGCTAACGGATTCGGCAAATTCACGGCGACTCCTAGCCTTGCCGGGGTCCGTAAGCCCCTGCCAGATGGTGCTGACTTCTCTTTGTGTACCGGTCCGGTACCGCCGGGCCACCGCCCGTCCACGGTCCTTACGGTAAACTCCGATAGGCCACTCCTGCAGACGGTCACCACCGTCTGCCAACCTTGCTGATCCGTCCGGGCCACACACCCGGACCAACTTCAGGCTGCTTAACTGCCACTTCACCTCCTTCCACTTTCACTTCCAACTCTAATCTGCCTGCTTTTCCCGCCTCCAGGACTGTGAACTCCTCGGTGGGCGGGGCCAACCGCCTGGCCCACCCCCTGGTGTGCTCATCAGCCCCTGGAGGAAGGCAACAAGGGTTTTGTGCCTGACTTTGGTGTGCCTGACCGGGAGTGTGGGGTGTGTTGGTGTTGTTCTCTGTGGCCCCTGGCTTGTCCAGGGCGCCACACAACCATAAATAAACCAATTTCTTTTCCGGAAGCCTACATTCCATTTATACAGAATCAGTCTCAATCTCCAGAAAAAGCATAACCGTAACCGGACTCTCCATCTTCTCCACAGCCAATGAACCCAATCGCGTTATCAGATTTCCCCATAACCGCCTCTATTCCTCCTTTCTTCACTAAGTCCACTGCCTTCTCGAAAGACACATCAACCACTGACGACAATTCTGGTGACATGCCATCATTAATATAGACCCCCAACTGGGTAAGATAAATAGTGAATGAGCTGGAACTTATTGGGTTCCCGCATAAGGTACCACCCTCAATGGAGAAATCCTCAAATTAGGCCATAGGGGATCCTTTAACGAATCTGCCATGCTACCAAATTCCACATCCTTGCCTAATTTTTTCTTCACTCCACCCGGTGTTCTCTTGCTGAGTATAAATTACCTGGCCTATAGATATGGAATCTGGAATCAAAAGGGATCCTAAAAGACTCCAAAACCTAACCAAATCAAAGATGCCGCCTCTGCATCCGAAAACCTATTTAAAAAGTGGTACCAACGCCACGAGCCTCACCTCGTTCTTCCCTCTTTTCAATATCCTCGCCTGTCAATCCTTTAAACTGTCTGGAACACTTGGACAAACCATGGCTTTCTCCGCAAACTGAACACACGTGTTTGAACTTACACGATGTCTCGAACTTACACTGACTTGCTTTGCTCAGACTCTGGGTCGGACGCGTAGTGCACTCACAAGATCCATTCCCATCCAGGCTATTGACTCAGCTCCGCGCAGCCAGGGAGAGGTCACCCATACTGTGCCAAATTAACCAAACCTCCGATTAACCTGCAAGTGGGTTCAGTGCATAGTGAACGTCTGTCCTGCTGTTTTGGAGGGTTTGCCCACCTTCATCCTGCTGGGACTTCCCTGATTGAAAAGGCATAACCCTTTAATGGACTGGCAGACAGGCGAAGTAGTCAGTTGAGGCAGTTTTTGTGA
This sequence comes from Anomaloglossus baeobatrachus, assembly GCF_048569485.1. NCBI lineage: Eukaryota > Metazoa > Chordata > Amphibia > Anura > Aromobatidae > Anomaloglossus > Anomaloglossus baeobatrachus. Next base: position 41,511,580 of record NC_134356.1, on the reverse strand, counting down.
GCAAAAGTGCTTGGGTGCAACTATTTCTGTGGTTCTTATTAAAAAAAACTGTCACCCTGTCCACCAGAAGTATTTACCAGGGTTTCTAGGAAAAAAGATGGTGTGCTACCCCCACCTCAGGGGAAGGGTAGGCCTCAGTGCGGCCCCTGTAGAGGTGATCGGCAGAGGGTAGTCGTTCCCACTAAAGGGGGCTTTACACGCAGTGATATCGCTAGTGAGCATACCCGCCCCCGTTGTTTGTGCGTCACGGGCAAATCGCTGCCCGTGGCGCACAATATATCAGTAGGAGCCGTCACACTGACTTACCTTCCCTGCGACGTCGCTGTGGCCGGAGATCCGCCTCCTTTCAAAGGGGGCGGTTCGTGTGGCGTCACTAAGCGGCCGCCCAATAGAAGCGGAAGGGCAAAGATGAGTGGCCGTAACATCCCGCCCACCTCCTTCCTCCCTCATTGCTGGCGGCCGCAGGTAATCTGTAGTTCTTCGTTCCCGAGGTGTCACACATAGCGATTTTTTGAAAATGAACGACATGTCAACGATGGACGATTTGGTGAGTATTTTCCATTGTTAACGGCCGCTCGTTGGTGTCACCCGCAACGACGACGCTAGCGATGCTGGATGTGTGTCACGGAATCCCTGACCCCGGCAATACAGTCATATGAAAAAGTTTGGGCACCCCTATTAATGTTAACCTTTTTTCTTCATAACAATTTGGGGGTTTTCAACAGCTATTTCAGTTTCATATATCTAATAACTGATGGACTGAGTAATATTTCTGGATTGAAATGAGGTTTATTGTACTAACAGAAAATGTGCAATCCGCATTTAAACAAAATTTGACCATTGCAAAAGTATGGGCACCTCAACATAAAAGTGACATTAATATTTTGTAGATCCTCCTTTTGCAAAAATAACAGCCTCTAGTCGCTTCCTGTAGCTTTTAATGAGTTCCTGGATCCTGGATGAAGGTATATCTGACCATTCCTGTTTACAAAACAATTCCAGTTCAGTTAAGTTTGATGGTCGCCGAGCATGGACAGCCACTTCAAATCATCCCACAGATTTTCAATGATATTCAGGTCTGGGGACTGGGATGGCCATTCCAGAACATTGTAATTGTTCCTCTGCATGAATGCCTGAGTAGATTTGGAGCGGTGTTCTGGATCATTGTCTTGCTGAAATATCCATCCCCTGCGTAACTTCAACTTCGTCACTGATTCTTGCACATTATTGTCAAGAATCTGCTGATATTGAGTTGAATCCATGCGACCCTCAACTTTAACAAGATTCCCGGTGCCACACAGCCCCAAAGCATGATGGAACCTCCACCAAATTTTACTGTGGGTAGCAAGTGCTTTTCTTGGAATGCCGTGTTTTTTTGCCTCCATGCATAACGCCTTTTTGTATGACCAAACAACTCAATCTTTGTTTTATCAGTCCACAGGACTTTCTTCCAAAATGTAACTGGCTTGTCCAAATGTGCTTAGGCATACCTCAGGCGACTCTGTTTGTGGCGTGCTTGCAGAAACGGCTTCTTTCGCATCACTCGCCCATACAGCTTCTCCTTGTGCAACGTGCGCTGTATTGTTGACCGATGCACAGTGACACCATCTGCAGCAAGATGATGCTGCAGGTCTTTGGAGGTGGTCTGTGGATTGTCCTTGACTGTTCTCACCATTCTTCTTCTCTGCCTTTCTGATATTTTTCTTGGCCTGCCACTTCTGGGCTTAACAAGAACTGTACCTGTGTTCTTCCATTTCCTTACTATGTTCCTCACAGTGGAAACTGACAGTTTAAATCTCTGAGACAACTTTTTGTATCCTTCCCCTGAACAACTATGTTGAATAATCTTTGTTTTCAGATCATTTGAGAGTTGTTTTGAGGAGCCCATGATGCCACTCTTCATAGGAGATTCCAATAGGAGAACAACTTGTAAGTGGCCACCTTAAATGCCTTTTCTCATGATTGGGTACACCTGCCTATGAAGTTCAAAGGTCAATGAGGTTACAAAACCAATATAGTGCTTTAGTAAGTCAGTACAAAGTAGTTAGGAATGTTTAAAACAAGAAATTGATAAGGGTGCACATACTTTTGCACCGGTCAAATTTTGTTTAAATGCGGATTGCACATTTTCTGTTAGTACAATAAACCTCATTTCAATCCAGAAATATTACTCAGTCCATCAGTTATTAGATATATGAAACTGAAATAGCTGCTGCAAAAACCCAAATTGTTATAAAGAAAAAAGGTTAACATTAATAGGGGTGCCCAAACTTTTTCATATGAATGTTTATCGTTAGATACGTTGTTGCATGTAACGGGGCCTTTAGTGTATGGTACCAGAGTGTAAGGTGTGGAATGGATGGAGAGACTCCTCTGTTGTTGGTTCAGTCCAGAGTGTTTCCGCTATTACCAGGAGCACGCGTGCTAATAAATGTCCAGGTCCAGACCTGGCTAAGAATGACTGTGTCACGGCCGGGGATAGAACCTATACCGGCCGTAAAGGACAACACAGATGAAGGGGGAAGAAATGCCTTATAGCTAGGGAATGGGGGAAGTGGTGACCCGTGATTATGACCTACATCTCACCCTCAGAGACATACTACAGGTTCTGCACCTGTCGTTGAGCTGGAATACCTGTGGCTCTATTTCACCATATCAAATGGACCCTAGTAAGGATAGAGGGTATGAGCTTTTCGTCAACATCACTATCACTAAAGGAGGACAAAGGGGAACAATACAGGGGAAATGTCGCGGGCGGAGGAGGGGACGCTGCGCTCTCCCACTGCTCGGGTCCGGCTGCTGCTGCCGCTGCTCTGTGGTGGCTCGAGCGGTGGGCCGGATCCCGGGGACTCGAGCGGCGTTCCTCGCCCGTGAGTGAAAAGGGGATTTGATTGGATGGTGGGGATTTGGTGATTGTCCGTGACGCCACCCACGGTTGTGGTGAAGTTGGTGACACCACCGCTGCTCTGGACGGGGATCCCGGGAGCGGTGACAGGGAGCAGCTTTGATGTTAGTTCTCCCCTCCGTGGGTAGGGGGTTGGTTGTCCCGGGGCCCGGTGATGGGGTAGGGGTGGATGGCAGGCGGGTTACGGGGCCTGTGAGGTGCAGGGTCGCGGGGGCAGCGCTGTGCCGCACGGCACGGTGGTACTCACTCAGCCAATGATGAGGACACAGTTCTCGGTAAAACACACGGCTGGATGGACGGGTCCCACAGACGGCTGCGGTGTTGTTTCTCCCGGCAGGTTGATGGTGACTGCCTTTCCCTGCACCTATGTACTGTAAATGGTTCCAATGGGTTCCCACCGGTAACCCGCTCCCCAGCTTGGATGTGGGCCGGAGGAGCCTCTTTTGCCCGCAGGCGCTGGCCCTGGGAACGGTAGCCTTGGCGGTGGCTGTGTTTCCCTCTCACGGTTGGACTGTTGCCTTCTGTCGGGACTTGGCTGCTGGGAAACCCAGGAGGTTCCCTTCGCTGACGGATTTGGCAAATTCACGGCGACTCCTAGCTTTGCCGGGGTCCGTAAGCCCCTGCCAGATGGTGCTGGCTTCTCTTTGTGTACCGGTCCGGTACCGCCGGGCCAGCGCCCGTCCACGGTCCTTACGGTAAACTCCGATAGGCCACTTCTGCAAACGGTCACCACCGTCTGCCAACCTTGCTGTCCGGGCCACACACCCAGACCAACTTCAGTCTCCTCTACTACTCCTTTCCTTCCTTCCACTTTCACCTCAAAACTGATCTGTCTGCTTTTCCCACCTCCAGGACAGTGAACTCCTCGGTGGGCGGGGCCAACCGCCTGGCCCACCCCCCTGGTGTGAACATCAGCCCCTAGAGCAAGGCAACAAGGGTTTTTGTCTGACTTCGGTGTGCCTGACCGGGAGTGTGGGGTGTGTTGGTGTTGTTCTCTGTGGCCCCTGGCTTGTCCAGGGCGCCACAGAAACACAAAGCTTTCACCAGAGCCCTGGTAGATAGCAAAGACAAACACTTATCAGATCTGCAGCAACCAAAAGAGTCTGGAACAACAGAACAACAAGACTTCTCCACAGCTCAGTCAGGAACAAACTATAAACCGCACCCATATATCCCCAGAGTGAGGTACATAAAGGGAGTCAGAGGCTGGCAACAGAGAGGAAAAACTGACAGATTCCCCAGGGTCCTAGAGACTGCAGCTGCAGAAACAGGGAACTGTCGGATAACAACATGTGCTGCCAATCTCTGCCATTTTCTTACACTCGCTGCCACAGGATTGCTAGCCGACCCCGACATCTCCGTGACACATTATGTGTCTGTGGCTTTAGACTCAAGGTCTGTCGGTCCCTTTAGGGTAACTAACATTCTTAACCCTATGGCCATTCAGCTGGAGCTCCCCCAGCACTTAAAACACATGGCATAGTCGACAGGTCCTTGCTCTGGAAGTGTGTGTTGCCGCCTATTGGTAAGCGGTGGGACCTGTTCACATTTGAGGTGGGTGATGTTACCAGTCATGAGTGTGGGTCTGACAGCTCCCAGCCGCCCTGACCCGTGTGAGTCTGCCGGCTCCCAGCCGCCCCAACCCGTGTGAGTCTGCCGGCTCCCAGACGCCCCAACCTGTGTGGGTCTGCCGGCTCCCAGCCGCCCCAACCTGTCTGGGTCTGCCGGCTCCCAGCTGCCCCAACCTGTGTCAGTCTGCCGGCTCCCAGCCGCCCCAAACTGTGTTAGTCTGCCGGCTCCCAGCCGCCCCAACCTGAGTCAGTCTGCCGAATCCCACCGGCCCCAACCTGAGTCATTCTGCCGGCTCCCAGCCGCCCCGACCTGTGTGGGTCTGCCGGCTCCCAGCCGCCCCGACCTGTGTGGCCTTGCCGGCTCCTAGACACCCCGATCTGTGTGGCCTTGCCGGCTCCCAGCCGCCCCGACCTGTGTGGCCCTGCCGGCTCCCAGCCGCCCCAACCTGCTGGGTCGGGCCCCGCGAGACCTTCCGGACACTGCCCACCACTGGTGATCTGGGTGGAAGGTCCCGCGGTGACTTGGCCTGGGGTGCTGCTTTGCAGCGGCAACCCGGCGCAACCTCAGCCGAGGTGTGGGGGATGGGCACAGGGGCCTTCCTCCGCTGGGCCTTCAGCACGGAGCGGTCTGTCGGCTCCGGCTCGGGGGAAGTCTCGGTAAATGCCTCCGGCTCGGGCTTCTGTACTTTCCAGGGCAGCACTTCCGGTCGGTCACGGGTTCCGGTTACAGGTCGAACCGCCTGGGCGGACATGCAGGGTACCGCTACCGGTTGCGGGGGTAGCGGGCCTAGTGGCGGGGTCACGGCAACCGATACGGGTAGCGAGGGAGGTAGCAGGGCGAGCGGGTTCAGACCGGGTCCCGCAGCCACGATGACCGACCCACTAGGGGTACCGGGGCGTGGGTCACTCACCCTCCCTTCCAAAGCTCCCTCCTCTTCGCGTCTCCGCACGGTCGCTATAACTTCCTCCATGTCGGCCTCCCACTCCTCCAAGAGGAGCTGCATCTTGACCTGCAGCCGTTGTTGGAGCTGCCCGGTCCGGATCTCCACCCACGCCGCGGTTCCAGGCGCGGGGGCTGCGGTGCTACGGGACGACATGTACATCTTTCTGGCGGCCTCTTCCAGGAACAAGATGGCCGCAGGGTCCTGGCGTCCCTGCTTTTATAGCCGCGGGCTACATGCGGCCAGACGCCATCAGTCCCCCTCAGTCTCTTTCCGGCTCCTCCTCTATAGGGGCGGGGTTTTGGTCTTCGCGCCTCCACTACTCGAGGAGACGCTCGAGCGGGAAATCTTCGCGTCCAAGATGGCGGCTTCACAAATTTTTCGGCCGGACACCTCTGGCGGTTACACAAGGCGCACTTCCACCAGTTGATAGAACGGTAGGATCCTGTTCGTGATGCCAAGTTGTCGCGGGCGGAGGAGGGGACGCTGCGCTCTCCCACTGCTCGGGTCCGGCTGCTGCTGCCGCTGCTCTGTGGTGGCTCGAGCGGTGGGCCGGATCCCGGGGACTCGAGCGGCGTTCCTCGCCCGTGAGTGAAAAGGGGATTTGATTGGATGGTGGGGATTTGGTGATTGTCCGTGACGCCACCCACGGTTGTGGTGAAGTTGGTGACACCACCGCTGCTCTGGACGGGGATCCCAGGAGCGGTGACAGGGAGCAGCTTTGTTGTTAGTTCTCCCCTCCGTGGGTAGGGGGTTGGTTGTCCCGGGGCCCGGTGATGGGGTAGGGGTGGATGGCAGGCGGGTTACGAGGCCTGGTGAGGTGCAGGGTCGCGGGGGCAGCGCTGTGCCGCACGGCACGGTGGTACTCACTCAGCCAATGACGAAGACACAGTTCTCGGTAAAACACACGGCTGGATGGACGGGTCCCACTGACGGCTGCGGTGGTTTCTGCTCCCGGCAGGTTGATGGTGACTGCCTTTCCCTGCACCCGTGTAGTGTTTAGTTCCGATGGGTTCCCACCGGTAACCTGCTCCCCAGCTTGGATATGGGCTGGAGGAGCCCCTTTTTGCCCGCAGGCTCTGGCCCTGGGAAACGGTTGCCTTGGCGGTGGCGGTGCTTCCATCTCATGGTTGGACGGTTGCCTTCTCACGGGACTTGGCTGCTGGGAAACCCAGGAGGTTCCCTTCGCTAACGGATTTGACAAATTCACGGTGACTCCCAGCCTTGTCAGGGTCCGTACACCCCTGCCAGATGGTGCTGACTTCACCTTGTGTACCGGTCCGGTACCGCTGGGCCACCGCCCGTCCACGGTCCTTATGGCAAACTCCGATCGGTCACTCCTGCAGACGGTCACCACCATCTGCCAACCTTGCTGATCCGTCCGGGCCACACACCCGGACCAACTTCAGTCTGCTCTACTGCCACTTCACTTCCTCTCACTTTCCACTCTAAGACTGTTCTCTTTCACTTCCAAACTGATCTCTCTACTTTTCACGCCTCCAGGACTGTGAACTGCTCGGTGGGCGGGGCCATCAGCCTGGCCCACCTTCCTGGTGTGGACATCAGCCCCTGGAGGAAAGCAACAAGGGTTTTGTGTTTGACTTCGGTGTGCCTGACCGGCAGTGTGGGGTGTGTAGGTGTTGTGCTCTGTGGCCCCTGGCTTGTCCAGGGCACCACATTCCCCCTTAGTTAAATGCAGACCGTCGATGGGCTGCCCGTCCATCACCGGTTTTATTTTCACAACTGAAAAATAGAAAAGGTAAAACGGTAACACATTACAATTATATTAACATCGTCCCACATCGGGAGGTACTCTTACTTAAACGTTACGGTTAAGGCTTCTGCTCTCTCCCACCCAAGCAACCTGGCCCTGATGCTGCCCCTAAGCAACAGGCAGCACTCCTTGACCCCAGTCCTGCACAAGTTGCCCGAGCGGGTTCTGTCTTTTTCAGGGGACCCACGTCCATGAGGAACCCCTGAAACCCCCAGAGGATTGCCACCGGTTGCGGTAGTGGCTGGGCCCCAGCCTGCTCCACTGCGGGCCCTTCCTCCAATCTGCCTCTCTGGAGGCGGTAACGGTGAAAGCCACAAGCATAATTATTTACAAGCCACTAAGTTTGTGGTTGCCCTGCAAGTTCTCAGGCTTGTCCATAAGGAGTCCCTTATGCAACTTGTAGACAGTCCCCACGGGGACAACGATGCCGGCAACGACCGGTTTCAATCAAGCTGTAAATCAGGTGACTTTTCGGTAAATCATTTATTTCTCAAAACTTTAAAACTTTCAACGGTTACTGGTGGTCCCAACGGGGACTACTTTTAGGCGGAGGACCGCCGGCTTCACTGCTCGCTTTCAGCATCCTCAGCCGGTCCCGGGTGGAGGAACACGGGAATCAGCCCCTCCAGCGCATAGCAGGCGCGATGGGGGAGGGCCGCACGGTACCCATTATTTCCACTCCGGGGGATGTAAGTGGCCTCCATGTCACACAGGGCAACGACCCCTTCGTCTTCCTCGGAAACAGACTCTGTGTCTGGTCCGGAGTCGCTATCATCCGCCCCTGCACCGGGCGGGTCGCCACTAGCTGCTACAGCCTCTGGGCTCGCCACTCTCTCGGCCAATGCCACTAAGGGGTGTACGCCAGACGGACCAGGCGCAGCACGGTTCATGGGCAAGGAAGACGGAGGCGGCATGGGGGCCACGGGTAGACCGGGTCCCTCAGCCCCAATGGCCGGTCCCTCGGGGACACAGAGGCGTGGGTCACTCGCCAGCTCCTCCCATCATTGCCTTCCATACACCCGGGCGACTGCAGCTACCTCCTCCACCTCCGCGGTCCACTGCTCCATCAGCCTACATATCTGCCTCCGGTAGTGTCGGCAGATCCCTGCCGTTCGGGCCCTCAGCCACGCCGCTGTTCCAGGCACCGGCTCGGTAGCCTCCGCATAGCTGGGTGGAGCGGACATTCTTTGCAGGGGTTAGCGGATCGTGGGGTCCCGGCGTCCTTGCTCGTATAGCCGCGGGCTACATGCGGCCAGCCGCCTAGCCCACCCCCCTGGTGTGGACATCAGCCCCTGGAGAAAGGCAACAATGGTTTTGTGTTTGACTTCGGTGTGCCTGACCGGGAGTGTGGGGTGTGTAGGTGTTCTGCTCTGTGGCCCCTGGCTTGTCCAGGGCGCCACATGGGTCTGCCGGCTCCCAGCCGCCCCGACCTGTGTGGGTCTGCCGGCTCCCAGCCGCCCCAACCTGTGTGGGTCTGCCGACTCCCAGCCGCCCCAACCTGTGTGGGTCTGCCGACTCCCAGCCGCCCCAACCTGTATAAGTCTGCCGGCTCCCAGCCGTCCCAACCTGTGTGGGTCTGCTGGCTCCCAGCCGCCCCGACCTGTGTCAGTCTGCCGACTCCCAGCCGCCCCGACCTGTGTGGGTCTGCCGGCTCCCAGCCGCCTCAACCTGTGTGGGTCTGCCGGCTCCCAGCCGTTCCAACCTATATGGGTCTGCCGGCTCCCAGACGCCCCAACCTGTGTGGGTCTGCCGGCTCCCAGCCGCCCCAACCTGTGTGGGTCTGCCGACTCCCAGTCGCCCCAACCTGTGTCAGTCTGCCGGCTCCCAGTCGCCCCAACCTGAATCAGTCTTCCGGCTCCCAGCCGCCCCGACCTGTGTGGGTCTACCGGCTCCCAGCCGCCCCGACCTGTGTGGCCCTGCCGGCTCCCAGCCGCCCCAACCTGTGTAGGTCTGCCGGCTCCCAGCCGACTCAACCTGTGTCAGTCTGCCGGCTCCCAGCCGCCCCAACCTGTGTGGGTCTGCCGGCTCCCAGCCGCCCCAACCTGTGTGGGTCTGCCGGCTCCCAGCCGCCCCGACCTGTGTCAGTCTGCCGGCTCCCAGCCGCCCGACCTGTCTGCCGGCTCCCAGCCGCCCCAACCTGTGTGGGTCTGCCGGCTCCCAGCCGCCCCAACCTGTGTGGGTCTGCCGGCTCCCAGCCGCCCCAACCTGTGTGGGTCTGCCGGCTCCCAGACGCCCCAACCTGTGTGGGTCTGCCGTCTCCCAGCCGCCCCAACCTGTGTGGGTCTGCCGGCTCCCAGCCGCCCCGACCTGTGTCAGTCTGCCGGCTCCCAGCCGCCCGACCTGTCTGCCGGCTCCCAGCCGCCCCAACCTGTGTGGGTCTGCCGGCTCCCAGCCGCCCCAACCTGTGTGGGTCTGCCGGCTCCCAGCCGCCCCAACCTGTGTGGGTCTGCCGGCTCCCAGCCGCCCCAACCTGTCTGGGTCTGCCGTCTCCCAGCCGCCCCAACCTGTCTGGGTCTGCCGGCTCCCAGCCGCCCATACCTGTTTCAGTCTGCCGGCTCCCAGCCACCCCAACCTGAGTCAGTCAGCCGAATCCCACCCACCCCAACCTGAGTCATTCTGCTGGCTCCCAGCCGCCTCGACCTGTATAAGTCTGCCGGCTCCCAGCCGCCCCAACCTGTGTGGGTCTGCTGGCTCCCAGCCGCCCCGACCTGTGTCAGTCTGCCGGCTCCCAGCTGCCCCAACCTGTGTGAGTCTGCTGGCTCCCAGCTGCCCCAACCTGTGTCAGTCTGCCGGCTCCCAGCCTCCCCAACCTGTGTAGGACTGCCGGCTCCCAGCCGCCCCAACCTGTGTCAGTCTGCCGGCTCCCAGCCGCCCGAACCTGTGTGGGTCTGCCGGCTCCCAGCCGCCCCGACCTGTGTCAGTCTGCCGGCTCCCAGCCGCCCCAACCAGAGTCAGTCTGCCGACTCCCAGCCGCCCCAACCTGTATAAGTCTGCCGGCTCCCAGCCACCCCAACCTGTGTGGGTCTGTCGGCTGCCAGCCGCCCCGACCTGTGTCAGTCTGCCGGCTCCCAGACGCCCCAACCTGAGTCAGTCTGCCGGCTCCCAGCCACCCCAACCTGAGTCAGTCTGCCGGCTCCCAGCCGCCCCGACCTGTTTGGGTCTGCCGGCTCCCAGCCGCCCCAACCTATATAGGTCTGCCGGCTCCCAGCCGCCCCAACCTGTGTGGGTCTGCCGGCTCCCAGCCGCCCCAACCTGTGTGGGTCTGCCGGCTCCCAGTCGCCCAAACCTGTGTGGGTCTGCCGGGTCCCAGCTGCCCCAACCCGTGTGAGTCTGCCGGCAACCAGCTGCCCCAACCCGTGTGAGTCTGCCGGCTCCCAGCCGCCCCAACCTGAGTCAGTCTCCCGGCTCCCAGCTGCCCCAACCTGAGTCAGTCTGCCGGCTCCCAGCCGCCCCGACCTGTGTGGGTATGCCGGCTCCCAGCCGCCCCAACCTGTCTGGGTCTGCCGGCTTCCCAGCCGCCCCAACCTGTCTGGGTCTGCCGGCTCCCAGCCGTCCCAACCTGTGTCAGTCTGCCGGCTCCCAGCCGCCCCAACCTGAGTCAATCTGCCGAATCCCACCTACCTCAACCTGAGTCATTCTGCCGGCTCCCAGCCACCCCGACCTGTGTAGGTCTGAAGGCTCCCAGCCGCCCTGACCTGTGTGGCCTTGCCGGCTCCTAGCCACCCCGATCTGTGTGGCCTGCCGGCTCCCAGCCGCCCCAACCTGTGTGGGTCTTCCGGCTCCCAGCCGCCCCAACCTGTGTGGGTCTGCCGGCTCCCAGCCGCCCCAACCTGTGTGGGTCTGCCGGCTCCCCGCCGCCCCAACCTGTGTGGGTCTGCCGGCTCCCAGCCGCCCCAACCTGTATGAGTCTGCCGGCTCCCAGCCGCCCCGACCCGTGTGAGTCTGCCGGCTCCCAGCTGCCCCAACCTGTGTGAGTCTGCTGGCTCCCAGCTGCCCCAACCTGTGTCAGTCTGCCGGCTCCCAGCCTCCCCAACCTGTGTAGGACTGCCGGCTCCCAGCCGCCCCAACCTGTGTCAGTCTGCCGGCTCCCAGCCGCCCGAACCTGTGTGGGTCTGCCGGCTCTCAGCCGCCCCGACCTGTGTCAGTCTGCCGGCTCCCAGCCGCCCCAACCTGAGTCAGTCTGCCGGCTCCCAGCCGCCCCAACCTGAGTCAGTCTGCCGACTCCCAGCCGCCCCAACCTGTATAAGTCTGCCGGCTCCCAGCCACCCCAACCTGTGTGGGTCTGTCGGCTGCCAGCCGCCCCGACCTGTGTCAGTCTGCCGGCTCCCAGCCGCCCCAACCTGAGTCAGTCTGCCGGCTCCCAGCCACCCCAACCTGAGTCAGTCTGCCGGCTCCCAGCCGCCGCGACCTGTTTGGGTCTGCCGGCTCCCAGCCGCCCCAACCTATATAGGTCTGCTGGCTCCCAGCCGCCCCAACCTGTGTGGGTCTGCCGGCTCCCAGCCGCCCCAACCTGTGTGGGTCTGCCGGCTCCCAGTCGCCCAAACCTGTGTGGGTCTGCCGGCTCCCAGCTGCCCCAACCCGTGTGAGTCTGCCGGCAACCAGCTGCCCCAACCCGTGTGAGTCTGCCGGCTCCCAGCCGCCCCAACCTGAGTCAGTCTGCCGGCTCCCAGCTGCCCCAACCTGTGTGGGTCTGCCGGCTCCCAGCCGCCCCGACCTGTGTGGGTCTGCCGGCTCCCAGCCGCCCCGACCTGTGTGGGTCTGCCGGCTCCCAGCCGCCCCGACCTGTGTGGGTCTGGCGGCTTCCAGCCGCCCCAACCCGTGTCAGTCTGCCGGCTCCCAGCCGCCCGAACCTGAGTCAGTCTGCCGGCTCCCAGCTGCCCCAACCTGTGTGGGTCTGCCGGCTCCCAGCCGCCCCAACCTATATGGGTCTGCCGGTTCCCAGCCTCCCCAACCTGTGTGGGTCTGCCGGCTCCCAGCCGCCCCAACCTGTGTGGGTCTGCCGGCTCCCAGCCGCCCCAACCCGTGTGGGTCTGCCGGCTCCCAGCCGCCCCGACCTGTGTCAGTCTGCCGACTCCCAGCCGCCCCAACCTGAGTCAGTCTGCCGTCTCCCAGCATCCCCAACCTGAGTCAGTCTGCCGGCTCCCAGCCGCTCCAACCTAAGTGGGTCTGCCAGCTCCCAGCCGCCCCAACCTGTGTCAGTCTGCCGACTCCCAGCTGCCCCAACCTGTGTCAGTCTGCTGGCTCCCAGCCGCCCCGACCTGTTTGGGTCTGCCGGCTCCCAGCCGCCTCAACCTGTGTGGGTCTGCCGGCTCCCAGCCGCCCCAACCTGTGTGGGTCTGCCGGCTCCCAGCCGCCCCAACCTGTGTGGGTCTGCCGGCTCCCAGCCGCCCCGACCCGTGTGAGTCTGCCGGCTCCCAGCTGCCCCAACCCGTGTGAGTGTGCCGACTCCCAACCGCCCCAACCTGAGTCAGTCTGCCGGCTCCCAGCCGCCCCAACCTGAGTCAGTCTGCCGACTCCCAGCCGCCCCAACCTGAGTCAATCTGCCGGCTCCCAGCCGCCCCAACCAGAGTCACTCTGCCGGCTCCCAGCCGCCCCAACCTAAGTCAATCTGCCGGCTTCCAGCCGCCCCGACCTCTGTGGGTATGCCGGCTCCCAGCCGCCCCAACCTGTCTGGCTCTGCCGGCTTCCCAGCCGCCCCAACCTGTCTGGGTCTGCCGGCTCCCAGCCGTCCCAACCTGTGTCAGTCTGCCGGCTCCAAGCTGCCCCAACCTGAGTCAATCTGCCGAATCCCACCTGCCTCAACCTGAGTCATTCTGCCGGCTCCCAGCCACCCCGACCTGTGTGGGTCTGCCGGCTCCCAGCCGCCCCGACCTGTGTGGCCTTGCCGGCTCCTAGCCACCCCGATCTGTGTGGCCTTGCTGGCTCCCAGCCGCCCCGACCTGTGTGGCCTGCCGGCTCCCAGCCGCCCCAACCTGTGTGGGTTTTCCGGCTCCCAGCCGCCCCAACCTGTGTGGGTCTGCCGGCTCCCAGCCGCCCCAACCTGTGTGGGTCTGCCGGCTCCCCGCCGCCCCAACCTGTGTGGGTCTGCCGGCTCCCAGCCGCCCCAACCTGTGTGGGTCTGCCGGCTCCCAGCCGCCCCGACCCGTGTGAGTCTGCCGGCTCCCAGCTGCCCCAACCTGTGTGAGTCTGCTGGCTCCCAGCTGCCCCAACCTGTGTCAGTCTGCCGGCTCCCAGCCTCCCCAACCTGTGTAGGACTGCCGGCTCCCAGCCGCCCCAACCTGTGTCAGTCTGCCGGCTCCCAGCCGCCCGAACCTGTGTGGGTCTGCCGGCTCCCAGCCGCCCCGACCTGTGTCAGTCTGCCGGCTCCCAGCCGCCCCAACCTGAGTCAGTCTGCCGACTCCCAGCCGCCCCAACCTGTATAAGTCTGCCGGCTCCCAGCCGCCCCAACCTGTGTGGGTCTGTCGGCTGCCAGCCGCCCCGACCTGTGTCAGTCTGCCGGCTCCCAGCCGCCCCAACCTGAGTCAGTCTGCCGGCTCCCAGCCACCCCAACCTGAGTCAGTCTGCCGGCTCCCAGCCGCCCCGACTTGTTTGGGTCTGCCGGCTCCCAGCCGCCCCAACCTATATAGGTCTGCCGGCTCCCAGAAGCCCCAACCTGTGTGGGTCTGCCGGCTCCCAGCCGCCCCAACCTGTGTGGGTCTGCCGGCTCCCAGTCGCCCAAACCTGTGTGGGTCTGCCGGCTCCCAGCTGCCCCAACCCGTGTGAGTCTGCCGGCAACCAGCTGCCCCAACCCGTGTGACTCTGCCGGCTCCCAGCCGCCCAACCTGAGTCAGTCTGCCGGCTCCCAGCCGCCCCAACCTGGGTCAGTCTGCAGGATCCCAGCCGCCCCGACCTGTGTGGGTCTGCCGGCTCCCAGCCGCCCCGACCTGTGTGGGTCTGCCGGCTCCCAGCCGCCCCGACCTGTGTGGGTCTGCCGGCTCCCAGCCGCCCCGACCTGTGTGGGTCTGCCGGCTCCCAGCCGCCCCGACCTGTGTGGGTCTGCCGGCTCCCAGCCGCCCCGACCTGTGTGGGTCTGGCGGCTTCCAGCCGCCCCAACCTTTGTCAGTCTGCCGGCTCCCAGCCGCCCGAACCTGAGTCAGTCTGCCGGCTCCCAGCTGCCCCAACCTGTGTGGGTCTGCCGGCTCCCAGCCGCCCCAACCTATATGGGTCTGCCGGCTCCAAGCCGCCCCAACCTGTGTGGGTCTGCCGGCTCCCAGCCGCCCCAACCTGTGTGGGTCTGCCGGCTCCCAGCCGCCCCAACCCGTGTGGGTCTGCCGGCTCCCAGCCGCCCCAACCCGTGTCAGTCTGCCGACTCCCAGCCGCCCCAACCTGAGTCAGTCTGCCGTCTCCCAGCATCCCCAACCTGAGTCAGTCTGCCGGCTCCCAGCCGCTCCAACCTAAGTGGGTCTGCCGGCTCCCAGCCGCCCCAACCTAAGTGGGTCTGCCAGCTCCCAGCCGCCCCAACCTGTGTCAGTCTGCGACTCCCAGCTGCCCCAACCTGCGTCAGTCTGCTGGCTTCCAGCCGCCCCGACCTGTTTGGGTCTGCCGGCTCCCAGCCGCCCCAACCTATATAGGTCTGCCGGCTCCCAGCCGCCCCAACCTGTGTGGGTCTGCCGGCTCCCAGCCGCCCCAACCTGTGTGGGTCTGCCGGCTCCCAGCTGCCCCAACCCGTGTGAGTGTGCCGACTCCCAACCGCCCCAACCTGAGTCAGTCTGCCGGCTCCCAGCCGCCCCAACCTGAGTCAGTCTGCCGGCTCCCAGCTGCCCCAACCTGTGTGGGTCTGCCGGCTCCCAGCCGCCCCAACCTATATGGGTCTGCCGGCTCCAAGCCGCCCCAACCTGTGTGGGTCTGCCGGCTCCCAGCCGCCCCAACCTGTGTGGGTCTGCCGGCTCCCAGCCGCCCCAACCCGTGTGGGTCTGCCGGCTCCCAGCCGCCCCAACCCGTGTCAGTCTGCCGACTCCCAGCCGCCCCAACCTGAGTCAGTCTGCCGTCTCCCAGCATCCCCAACCTGAGTCAGTCTGCCGTCTCCCAGCCGCTCCAACCTAAGTGGGTCTGCCGGCTCCCAGCCGCCCCAACCTAAGTGGGTCTGCCAGCTCCCAGCCGCCCCAACCTGTGTCAGTCTGCGACTCCCAGCTGCCCCAACCTGCGTCAGTCTGCTGGCTTCCAGCCGCCCCGACCTGTTTGGGTCTGCCGGCTCCCAGCCGCCCCAACCTATATAGGTCTGCCGGCTCCCAGCCGCCCCGACCTGTGTGGGTCTGCCGGCTCCCAGCCGCCCCGACCTGTGTGGGTCTGGCGGCTTCCAGCCGCCCCAACCTTTGTCAGTCTGCCGGCTCCCAGCCGCCCGAACCTGAGTCAGTCTGCCGGCTCCCAGCTGCCCCAACCTGTGTGGGTCTGCCGGCTCCCAGCCGCCCCAACCTATATGGGTCTGCCGGCTCCAAGCCGCCCCAACCTGTGTGGGTCTGCCGGCTCCCAGCCGCCCCAACCTGTGTGGGTCTGCCGGCTCCCAGCCGCCCCAACCCGTGTGGGTCTGCCGGCTCCCAGCCGCCCCAACCCGTGTCAGTCTGCCGACTCCCAGCCGCCCCAACCTGAGTCAGTCTGCCGTCTCCCAGCATCCCCAACCTGAGTCAGTCTGCCGGCTCCCAGCCGCTCCAACCTAAGTGGGTCTGCCGGCTCCCAGCCGCCCCAACCTAAGTGGGTCTGCCAGCTCCCAGCCGCCCCAACCTGTGTCAGTCTGCGACTCCCAGCTGCCCCAACCTGCGTCAGTCTGCTGGCTTCCAGCCGCCCCGACCTGTTTGGGTCTGCCGGCTCCCAGCCGCCCCAACCTATATAGGTCTGCCGGCTCCCAGCCGCCCCAACCTGTGTGGGTCTGCCGGCTCCCAGCCGCCCCAACCTGTGTGGGTCTGCCGGCTCCCAGCTGCCCCAACCCGTGTGAGTGTGCCGACTCCCAACCGCCCCAACCTGAGTCAGTCTGCCGGCTCCCAGCCGCCCCAACCTGAGTCAGTCTGCCGACTCCCAGCCGCCCCAACCTGAGTCAATCTGCCGGCTCCCAGCCGCCCCAACCTGAGTCACTCTGCCGGCTCCCAGCCGCCCCAACCTAAGTCACTCTGCCGGCTTCCAGCCGCCCCGACCTCTGTGGGTATGCCGGCTCCCAGTCGCCCCAACCTGTCTGGGTCTGCCGGCTTCCCAGCCGCCCCAACCTGTCTGGGTCTGCCGGCTCCCAGCCGTCCCAACCTATGTCAGTCTGCCGACTCCCAGCCGCCCCAACCTGTATAAGTCTGCCGGCTCCCAGCCGTCCCAACCTGTGTGGGTCTGCTGGCTCCCAGCCGCCCCGACCTGTGTCAGTCTGCCGGCTCCCAGCCGCCCCAACCTGTGTGGGTCTGCCGACTCCCAGCAGCCCCAACCTGTGTGGGTCTGCCGGCTTCCAGCCGCCCCAACCTGTTTCAGTCTGCTGACTCCCAGCCGCCCCAACCTGAGTCAGTCTGCCGACTCCCAGCCGCCCCGACCTGTGTGGGTCTGCCGGCTCCCAGCCGCCCCAACCTGTGTGGGTCTGCCGGCTCCCAGCCGCCCCAACCTATATGGGTCTGCCGGCTCCCAGACGCCCCAACCTGTGTGGGTCTGCCGGCTCCCAGCCGCCCCAACCTGTGTGGGTCTGCCGACTCCCAGTCGCCCCAACCTGTGTCAGTCTGCCGGCTCCCAGTCGCCCCAACCTGAATCAGTCTTCCGGCTCCCAGCCGCCCCGACCTGTGTGGGTCTACCGGCTCCCAGCCGCCTCGACCTGTGTGGCCCTGCCGGCTCCCAGCCGCCCCAACCTGTGTAGGTCTGCCGGCTCCCAGCCGACTCAACCTGTGTCAGTCTGCCGGCTCCCAGCCGCCCCAACCTGTGTGGGTCTGCCGGCTCCCAGCCGCCCCAACCTGTGTGGGTCTGCCGGCTCCCAGCCGGCCCGACCTGTGTCAGTCTGCCGGCTCCCAGCCGCCCGACCTGTCTGCCGGCTCCCAGCCGCCCCAACCTGTGTGGGTCTGCCGGCTCCCAGCCGCCCCAACCTGTGTGGGTCTGCCGGCTCCCAGCCGCCCCAACCTGTGTGGGTCTGCCGGCTCCCAGCCGCCCCAACCTGTGTGGGTCTGCCGGCTCCCAGCCGCCCCGACCTGTGTCAGTCTGCCGGCTCCCAGCCGCCCGACCTGTCTGCTGGCTCCCAGCCGCCCCAACCTGTGTGGGTCTGCCGGCTCCCAGCCGCCCCAACCTGTGTGGGTCTGCCGGCTCCCAGCCGCCCCAACCTGTGTGGGTCTGCCGGCTCCCAGCCGCCCCAACCTGTCTGGGTCTGCCGTCTCCCAGCCGCCCCAACCTGTCTGGGTCTGCCGGCTCCCAGCCGCCCATACCTGTTTCAGTCTGCCGGCTCCCAGCCACCCCAACCTGAGTCAGTCAGCCGAATCCCACCCACCCCAACCTGAGTCATTCTGCTGGCTCCCAGCCGCCTCGACCTGTATAAGTCTGCCGGCTCCCAGCCGCCCCAACCTGTGTGGGTCTGCTGGCTCCCAGCCGCCCCGACCTGTGTCAGTCTGCCGGCTCCCAGCTGCCCCAACCTGTGTGAGTCTGCTGGCTCCCAGCTGCCCCAACCTGTGTCAGTCTGCCGGCTCCCAGCCTCCCCAACCTGTGTAGGACTGCCGGCTCCCAGCCGCCCCAACCTGTGTAGGACTGCCGGCTCCCAGCCGCCCGAACCTGTGTGGGTCTGCCGGCTCCCAGCCGCCCCGACCTGTGTCAGTCTGCCGGCTCCCAGCCGCCCCAACCAGAGTCAGTCTGCCGACTCCCAGCCGCCCCAACCTGTATAAGTCTGCCGGCTCCCAGCCACCCCAACCTGTGTGGGTCTGCCGGCTCCCAGCCGCCCCAACCTGAGTCAGTCTGCCGGCTCCCAGCCACCCCAACCTGAGTCAGTCTGCCGGCTCCCAGCCGCCCCGACCTGTTTGGGTCTGCCGGCTCCCAGCCGCCCCAACCTATATAGGTCTGCCGGCTCCCAGCCGCCCCAACCTGTGTGGGTCTGCCGGCTCCCAGCCGCCCCAACCTGTGTGGGTCTGCCGGCTCCCAGTCGCCCAAACCTGTGTGGGTCTGCCGGCTCCCAGCTGCCCCAACCCGTGTGAGTCTGCCGGCAACCAGCTGCCCCAACCCGTGTGAGTCTGCCGGCTCCCAGCCGCCCCAACCTGAGTCAGTCTCCCGGCTCCCAGCCGCCCCAACCTGAGTCAGTCTGCCGGCTCCCAGCCGCCCCGACCTGTGTGGGTATGCCGGCTCCCAGCCGCCCCAACCTGTGTCAGTCTGCCGGCTCCCAGCCGCCCGAACCTGTGTGGGTCTGCCGGCTCCCAGCCGCCCCGACCTGTGTCAGTCTGCCGGCTCCCAGCCGCCCCAACCTGAGTCAGTCTGCCGACTCCCAGCCGCCCCAACCTGTATAAGTCTGCCGGCTCCCAGCCGCCCCAACCTGTGTGGGTCTGTCGGCTGCCAGCCGCCCCAACCTGTATAAGTCTGCCGG
The DNA here is from genome assembly GCF_048569485.1 of Anomaloglossus baeobatrachus. Lineage (NCBI taxonomy): Eukaryota > Metazoa > Chordata > Amphibia > Anura > Aromobatidae > Anomaloglossus > Anomaloglossus baeobatrachus. The sequence goes on along the minus strand of NC_134356.1, from coordinate 41,492,841 downwards.
CTCCCAGCTGCCCCAACCTGTGTGGGTCTGTCGGCTGCCAGCCGCCCCGACCTGTGTCAGTCTGCCGGCTCCCAGCCGCCCCAACCTGAGTCAGTCTGCCGGCTCCCAGCCACCCCAACCTGAGTCAGTCTGCCGGCTCCCAGCCGCCCCGACTTGTTTGGGTCTGCCGGCTCCCAGCCGCCCCAACCTGTGTGGGTCTGCCGGCTCCCAGTCGCCCAAACCTGTGTGGGTCTGCCGGCTCCCAGCTGCCCCAACCCGTGTGAGTCTGCCGGCAACCAGCTGCCCCAACCCGTGTGACTCTGCCGGCTCCCAGCCGCCCAACCTGAGTCAGTCTGCCGGCTCCCAGCCGCCCCAACCTGTGTCAGTCTGCAGGATCCCAGCCGCCCCGACCTGTGTGGGTCTGCCGGCTCCCAGCCGCCCCGACCTGTGTGGGTCTGCCGGCTCCCAGCCGCCCCGACCTGTGTGGGTCTGCCGGCTCCCAGCCGCCCCGACCTGTGTGGGTCTGGCGGCTTCCAGCCGCCCCAACCTTTGTCAGTCTGCCGGCTCCCAGCCGCCCGAACCTGAGTCAGTCTGCCGGCTCCCAGCTGCCCCAACCTGTGTGGGTCTGCCGGCTCCCAGCCGCCCCAACCTATATGGGTCTGCCGGCTCCAAGCCGCCCCAACCTGTGTGGGTCTGCCGGCTCCCAGCCGCCCCAACCCGTGTGGGTCTGCCGGCTCCCAGCCGCCCCAACCTGTGTCAGTCTGCCGACTCCCAGCCGCCCCAACCTGAGTCAGTCTGCCGTCTCCCAGCATCCCCAACCTGAGTCAGTCTGCCGGCTCCCAGCCGCTCCAACCTAAGTGGGTCTGCCGGCTCCCAGCCGCCCCAACCTAAGTGGGTCTGCCAGCTCCCAGCCGCCCCAACCTGTGTCAGTCTGCCGACTCCCAGCTGCCCCAACCTGCGTCAGTCTGCTGGCTTCCAGCCGCCCCGACCTGTTTGGGTCTGCCGGCTCCCAGCCGCCCCAACCTATATAGGTCTGCCGGCTCCCAGCCGCCCCAACCTGTGTGGGTCTGCCGGCTCCCAGCCGCCCCAACCTGTGTGGGTCTGCCGGCTCCCAGCTGCCCCAACCCGTGTGAGTGTGCCGACTCCCAACCGCCCCAACCTGAGTCAGTCTGCCGGCTCCCAGCCGCCCCAACCTGAGTCAGTCTGCCGACTCCCAGCCGCCCCAACCTGAGTCAATCTGCCGGCTCCCAGCCGCCCCAACCTGAGTCAATCTGCCGAATCCCACCTGCCTCAACCTGAGTCATTCTGCCGGCTCCCAGCCACCCCGACCTGTGTGGGTCTGCCGGCTCCCAGCCGCCCCGACCTGTGTGGCCTTGCCCCGACCTGTGTGGCCTTGCCGGCTCCTAGCCGCCCCGATCTGTGTGGCCTGCCGGCTCCCAGCCGCCCCAACCTGTGTGGGTCTTCCTGCTCCCAGCCGCCCCAACCTGTGTGGGTCTGCCGGCTCCCAGCCGCCCCAACCTGTGTGGGTCTGCCGGCTCCCCGCCGCCCCAACCTGTGTGGGTCTGCCGGCTCCCAGCCGCCCCAACCTGTGTGGGTCTGCCGGCTCCCAGCCGCCCCGACCCGTGTGAGTCTGCCGGCTCCCAGCTGCCCCAACCTGTGTGAGTCTGCTGGCTCCCAGCTGCCCCAACCTGTGTCAGTCTGCCGGCTCCCAGCCTCCCCAACCTGTGTAGGACTGCCGGCTCCCAGCCGCCCCAACCTGTGTCAGTCTGCCGGCTCCCAGCCGCCCGAACCTGTGTGGGTCTGCCGGCTCCCAGCCGCCCCGACCTGTGTCAGTCTGCCGGCTCCCAGCCGCCCCAACCTGAGTCAGTCTGCCGACTCCCAGCCGCCCCAACCTGTATAAGTCTGCCGGCTCCCAGCCACCCCAACCTGTGTTGGTCTGTCGGCTGCCAGCCGCCCTGACCTGTGTCAGTCTGCCGGCTCCCAGCTGCCCCAACCTGAGTCAGTCTGCCGGCTCCCAGCCACCCCAACCTGAGTCAGTCTGCCGGCTCCCAGCTGCCCCGACCTGTTTGGGTCTGCCGGCACCCAGCCGCCCCAACCTATATAGGTCTGCCGGCTCCCAGCCGCCCCAACCTATATGGGTCTGCCGGCTCCCAGACGCCCCAACCTGTGTGGGTCTGCCGGCTCCCAGCCGCCCCAACCTGTGTGGGTCTGCCGACTCCCAGTCGCCCCAACCTGTGTCAGTCTGCCGGCTCCCAGTCGCCCCAACCTGAATCAGTCTTCCGGCTCCCAGCCGCCCCGACCTGTGTGGGTCTACCGGCTCCCAGCCGCCCCGACCTGTGTGGCCCTGCCGGCTCCCAGCCGCCCCAACCTGTGTAGGTCTGCCGGCTCCCAGCCGACTCAACCTGTGTCAGTCTGCCGGCTCCCAGCCGCCCCAACCTGTGTGGGTCTGCCGGCTCCCAGCCGCCCCAACCTGTGTGGGTCTGCCGGCTCCCAGCCGCCCCGACCTGTGTCAGTCTGCCGGCTCCCAGCCGCCCGACCTGTCTGCCGGCTCCCAGCCGCCCCAACCTGTGTGGGTCTGCCGGCCCCCAGCCGCCCCAACCTGTGTGGGTCTGCCGGCTCCCAGCCGCCCCAACCTGTGTGGGTCTGCCGGCTCCCAGCCGCCCCAACCTGTGTGGGTCTGCCGGCTCCCAGCCGCCCCAACCTGTCTGGGTCTGCCGTCTCCCAGCCGCCCCAACCTGTGTGGGTCTGCCGGCTCCCAGCCGCCCCAACCTGTGTGGGTCTGCCGGCTCCCAGCCGCCCCGACCCGTGTGAGTCTGCCGGCTCCCAGCTGCCCCAACCTGTGTGAGTCTGCTGGCTCCCAGCTGCCCCAACCTGTGTCAGTCTGCCGGCTCCCAGCCTCCCCAACCTGTGTAGGACTGCCGGCTCCCAGCCGCCCCAACCTGTGTCAGTCTGCCGGCTCCCAGCCGCCCGAACCTGTGTGGGTCTCCCGGCTCCCAGCCGCCCCGACCTGTGTCAGTCTGCCGGCTCCCAGCCGCCCCAACCTGAGTCAGTCTGCCGACTCCCAGCCGCCCCAACCTGTATAAGTCTGCCGGCTCCCAGCCACCCCAACCTGTGTGGGTCTGTCGGCTGCCAGCCGCCCCGACCTGTGTCAGTCTGCCGGCTCCCAGCCGCCCCAACCTGAGTCAGTCTGCCGGCTCCCAGCCACCCCAACCTGAGTCAGTCTGCCGGCTCCCAGCCGCCCCGACCTGTTTGGGTCTGCCGGCACCCAGCCGCCCCAACCTATATAGGTCTGCCGGCTCCCAGCCGCCCCAACCTGTGTGGGTCTGCCGGCTCCCAGCCGCCCCAACCTGTGTGGGTCTGCCGGCTCCCAGCCGCCCCGACCTGTGTGGGTCTGCCGGCTCCCAGCCGCCCCGACCTGTGTGGGTCTGCCGGCTCCCAGCCGCCCCGACCTGTGTGGGTCTGGCGGCTTCCAGCCGCCCCAACCTGTGTCAGTCTGCCGGCTCCCAGCCGCCCGAACCTGAGTCAGTCTGCCGGCTCCCAGCTGCCCCAACCTGTGTGGGTCTGCCGGCTCCCAGCCGCCCCAACCTATATGGGTCTGCCGGCTCCCAGCCGCCCCAACCTGTGTGGGTCTGCCGGCTCCCAGCCGCCCCAACCGGAGTGGGTCTGCCGGCTCCCAGCCGCCCCAACCCGTGTGGGTCTGCCGGCTCCCAGCCGCCCCAACCCGTGTGGGTCTGCCGGCTCCCAGCCGCCCCGACCTGTGTCAGTCTGCCGACTCCCAGCCGCCCCAACCTGAGTCAGTCTGCCGTCTCCCAGCATCCCCAACCTGAGTCAGTCTGCCGGCTCCCAGCCGCTCCAACCTAAGTGGGTCTGCCGGCTCCCAGCCGCCCCAACCTAAGTGGGTCTGCCGGCTCCCAGCCACCCCAACCTGAGTCAGTCTGCCGGCTCCCAGCTGCCCCGACCTGTTTGGGTCTGCCGGCACCCAGCCGCCCCAACCTATATAGGTCTGCCGGCTCCCAGCCGCCCCAACCTATATGGGTCTGCCGGCTCCCAGACGCCCCAACCTGTGTGGGTCTGCCGGCTCCCAGCCGCCCCAACCTGAGTCAGTCTGCCGGCTCCCAGCCACCCCAACCTGAGTCAGTCTGCCGGCTCCCAGCTGCCCCGACCTGTTTGGGTCTGCCGGCACCCAGCCGCCCCAACCTATATAGGTCTGCCGGCTCCCAGCCGCCCCAACCTATATGGGTCTGCCGGCTCCCAGACGCCCCAACCTGTGTGGGTCTGCCGGCTCCCAGCCGCCCCAACCTGTGTGGGTCTGCCGACTCCCAGTCGCCCCAACCTGTGTCAGTCTGCCGGCTCCCAGTCGCCCCAACCTGAATCAGTCTTCCGGCTCCCAGCCGCCCCGACCTGTGTGGGTCTACCGGCTCCCAGCCGCCCCGACCTGTGTGGCCCTGCCGGCTCCCAGCCGCCCCAACCTGTGTAGGTCTGCCGGCTCCCAGCCGACTCAACCTGTGTCAGTCTGCCGGCTCCCAGCCGCCCCAACCTGTGTGGGTCTGCCGGCTCCCAGCCGCCCCAACCTGTGTGGGTCTGCCGGCTCCCAGCCGCCCCGACCTGTGTCAGTCTGCCGGCTCCCAGCCGCCCGACCTGTCTGCCGGCTCCCAGCCGCCCCAACCTGTGTGGGTCTGCCGGCTCCCAGCCGCCCCAACCTGTGTGGGTCTGCCGGCTCCCAGCCGCCCCAACCTGTGTGGGTCTGCCGGCTCCCAGCCGCCCCAACCTTTCTGGGTCTGCCGTCTCCCAGCCGCCCCAACCTGTGTGGGTCTGCCGGCTCCCAGCCGGCCCAACCTGTGTGGGTCTGCCGGCTCCCAGCCGCCCCGACCCGTGTGAGTCTGCCGGCTCCCAGCTGCCCCAACCTGTGTGAGTCTGCTGGCTCCCAGCTGCCCCAACCTGTGTCAGTCTGCCGGCTCCCAGCCTCCCCAACCTGTGTAGGACTGCCGGCTCCCAGCCGCCCCAACCTGTGTCAGTCTGCCGGCTCCCAGCCGCCCGAACCTGTGTGGGTCTCCCGGCTCCCAGCCGCCCCGACCTGTGTCAGTCTGCCGGCTCCCAGCCGCCCCAACCTGAGTCAGTCTGCCGACTCCCAGCCGCCCCAACCTGTATAAGTCTGCCGGCTCCCAGCCACCCCAACCTGTGTGGGTCTGTCGGCTGCCAGCCGCCCCGACCTGTGTCAGTCTGCCGGCTCCCAGCCGCCCCAACCTGAGTCAGTCTGCCGGCTCCCAGCCACCCCAACCTGAGTCAGTCTGCCGGCTCCCAGCCGCCCCGACCTGTTTGGGTCTGCCGGCACCCAGCCGCCCCAACCTATATAGGTCTGCCGGCTCCCAGCCGCCCCAACCTGTGTGGGTCTGCCGGCTCCCAGCCGCCCCAACCTGTGTGGGTCTGCCGGCTCCCAGCCGCCCCGACCTGTGTGGGTCTGCCGGCTCCCAGCCGCCCCGACCTGTGTGGGTCTGCCGGCTCCCAGCCGCCCCGACCTGTGTGGGTCTGGCGGCTTCCAGCCGCCCCAACCTGTGTCAGTCTGCCGGCTCCCAGCCGCCCGAACCTGAGTCAGTCTGCCGGCTCCCAGCTGCGCCAACCTGTGTGGGTCTGCCGGCTCCCAGCCGCCCCAACCTATATGGGTCTGCCGGCTCCCAGCCGCCCCAACCTGTGTGGGTCTGCCGGCTCCCAGCCGCCCCAACCGGTGTGGGTCTGCCGGCTCCCAGCCGCCCCAACCCGTGTGGGTCTGCCGGCTCCCAGCCGCCCCAACCCGTGTGGGTCTGCCGGCTCCCAGCCGCCCCAACCTGTGTCAGTCTGCCGACTCCCAGCCGCCCCAACCTGAGTCAGTCTGCCGTCTCCCAGCATCCCCAACCTGAGTCAGTCTGCCGGCTCCCAGCCGCTCCAACCTAAGTGGGTCTGCCGGCTCCCAGCCGCCCCAACCTAAGTGGGTCTGCCAGCTCCCAGCCACCCCAACCTGTGTCAGTCTGCCGACTCCCAGCTGCCCCAACCTGTGTCAGTCTGCTGGTTCCCAGCCGCCCCGACCTGTTTGGGTCTGCCGGCTCCCAGCCGCCCCAACCTGTGTGGGTCTGCCGGCTCCCAGCCGCCCCAACCTGTGTGGATCTGCCGGCTCCCAGCCGCCCCAACCTGTGTGGGTCTGCCGGCTCCCAGCCGCCCCGACCCGTGTGAGTCTGCCGGCTCCCAGCTGCCCCAACCCGTGTGAGTGTGCCGACTCCCAACAGCCCCAACCTGAGTCAGTCTGCCGGCTCCCAGCCACCCCAACCTGAGTCAGTCTGCCGACTCCCAGCCGCCCCAACCTGAGTCAATCTGCCGGCTCCCAGCCGCTCCAACCTGAGTCACTCTGCCGGCTCCCAGCCACCCCAACCTAAGTCACTCTGCCGGCTTCCAGCCGCCCCGACCTCTGTGGGTATGCCGGCTCCCAGCCGCCCCAACCTGTCTGGGTCTGCTGGCTTCCCAGCCGCCCCAACCTGTCTGGGTCTGCCGGCTCCCAGCCGTCCCAACCTGTGTCAGTCTGCCGGCTCCCAGCTGCCCCAACCTGAGTCAATCTGCCGAATCCCACCTGCCTCAACCTGAGTCATTCTGCCGGCTCCCAGCCACCCCGACCTGTGTGGGTCTGCCGGCTCCCAGCCGCCCCGACCTGTGTGGCCTTTCCGGCTCCTAGCCACCCCGATCTGTGTGGCCTTGCCGGCTCCCAGCCGCCCCGACCTGTGTGGCCTGCCGGCTCCCAGCCGCCCCAACCTGTGTGGGTCTTCCGGCTCCCAGCCGCCCCAACCTGTGTGGGTCTGCCGGCTCCCAGCCGCCCCAACCTGTGTGGGTCTGCCGGCTCCCCGCCGCCCCAACCTGTGTGGGTCTGCCGGCTCCCAGCCGCCCCAACCTGTGTGGGTCTGCCGGCTCCCAGCCGCCCCAACCTGTGTCAGTCTGCCGGCTCCCAGCCGCCCGAACCTGTGTGGGTCTGCCGGCTCCCAGCCGCCCCAACCTGAGTCAGTCTGCCGACTCCCAGCCGCCCCAACCTGTATAAGTCTGCCGGCTCCCAGCCACCCCAACCTGTGTGGGTCTGTCGGCTGCCAGCCGCCCCGACCTGTGTCAGTCTGCCGGCTCCAAGCCGCCCCAACCTGAGTCAGTCTGCCGGCTCCCAGCCACCCCAACCTGAGTCAGTCTGCCGGCTCCCAGCCGCCCCGACCTGTTTGGGTCTGCCGGCACCCAGCCGCCCCAACCTATATAGGTCTGCCGGCTCCCAGCCGCCCCAACCTGTGTGGGTCTGCCGGCTCCCAGCCGCCCCAACCTGTGTGGGTCTGCCGGCTCCCAGTCGCCCAAACCTGTGTGGGTCTGCCGGCTCCCAGCTGCCCCAACCCGTGTGAGTCTGCCGGCAACCAGCTGCCCCAACCCGTGTGAGTCTGCCGGCTCCCAGCCGCCCCAACCTGAGTCAGTCTGCCGGCTCCCAGCCACCCCAACCTGAGTCAGTCTGCCGGCTCCCAGCCGCCCCGACCTGTGTGGGTCTGCCGGCTCCCAGCCGCCTTGACCTGTGTGGGTCTGCCGGCTCCCAGCCGCCCCGACCTGTGTGGGTCTGCCGGCACCCAGCCGCCCCGACCTGTGTGGGTCTGCCGGCTCCCAGCCGCCCCGACCTGTGTGGGTCTGGCGGCTTCCAGCCGCCCCAACCTGTGTCAGTCTGCCGGCTCCCAGCCGCCCGAACCTGAGTCAGTCTGCCGGCTCCCAGCCGCCCCAACCTATATGGGTCTGCCGGCTCCCAGCCGCCCCAACCTGTGTGGGTCTGCCGGCTCCCAGCCGCCTCAACCGGTGTGGGTCTGCCGGCTCCCAGCCGCCCCAACCCGTGTGGGTCTGCCGGCTCCCAGCCGCCCCAACCCGTGTGGGTCTGCCGGCTCCCAGCCGCCCCGACCTGTGTCAGTCTGCCGACTCCCAGCCGCCCCAACCTGAGTCAGTCTGCCGTCTCCCAGCATCCCCAACCTGAGTCAGTCTGCCGGCTCCCAGCCGCTTCAACCTAAGTGGGTCTGCCGGCTCCCAGCCGCCCCAACCTAAGTGGGTCTGCCAGCTCCCAGCCGCCCCAACCTGTGTCAGTCTGCCGACTCCCAGCTGCCCCAACCTGTGTCAGTCTGCTGGCTCCCAGCCGCCCCGACCTGTTTGGGTCTGCCGGCTCCCAGCCGCCCCAACCTGTGTGGGTCTGCCGGCTCCCAGCCGCCCCAACCTGTGTGGGTCTGCCGGCTCCCAGCCGCCCCAACCTGTGTGGGTCTGCCGGCTCCCAGCCGCCCCAACCTGTGTGGGTCTGCCGGCTCCCAGCCGCCCCGACCCGTGTGAGTCTGCCGGCTCCCAGCTGCCCCAACCCGTGTGAGTCTGCCGACTCCCAACCGCCCCAACCTGAGTCAGTCTGCCGGCTCCCAGCCGCCCCAACCTGAGTCAGTCTGCCGACTCCCAGCCGCCCCAACCTGAGTCAATCTGCCGGCTCCCAGCCGCTCCAACCTGAGTCACTCTGCCGGCTCCCAGCCGCCCCAACCTAAGTCACTCTGCCGGCTTCCAGCCGCCCCGACCTCTGTGGGTATGCCGGCTCCCAGCCGCCCCAACCTGTCTGGGTCTGCTGGCTTCCCAGCCGCCCCAACCTGTCTGGGTCTGCCGGCTCCCAGCCGTCCCAACCTGTGTCAGTCTGCCGGCTCCCAGCTGCCCCAACCTGAGTCAATCTGCCGAATCCCACCTGCCTCAACCTGAGTCATTCTGCCGGCTCCCAGCCACCCCGACCTGTGTGGGTCTGCCGGCTCCCAGCCGCTCCGACCTGTGTGGCCTTTCCGGCTCCTAGCCACCCCGATCTGTGTGGCCTTGCCGGCTCCCAGCCGCCCCGACCTGTGTGGCCTGCCGGCTCCCAGCCGCCCCAACCTGTGTGGGTCTTCCGGCTCCCAGCCGCCCCAACCTGTGTGGGTCTGCCGGCTCCCAGCCGCCCCAACCTGTGTGGGTCTGCCGGCTCCCAGCCGCCCCAACCTGTGTGGGTCTGCCGGCTCCCAGCCGCCCCGACCCGTGTGAGTCTGCCGGCTCCCAGCTGCCCCAACCTGTGTGAGTGTGCCGACTCCCAACCGCCCCAACCTGAGTCAGTCTGCCGGCTCCCAGCCGCCCCAACCTGAGTAAATCTGCCGACTCCCAGCCGCCCCAACCTGAGTCAATCTGCCGGCTCCCAGCCGCCCCAACCTGAGTCACTCTGCCGGCTCCCAGCCGCCCCAACCTAAGTCACTCTGCCGGCTTCCAGCCGCCCCGACCTCTGTGGGTATGCCGGCTCCCAGCCGCCCCAACCTGTCTGGGTCTGCTGGCTTCCCAGCCGCCCCAACCTGTCTGGGTCTGCCGGCTCCCAGCCGTCCCAACCTGTGTCAGTCTGCCGGCTCCCAGCTGCCCCAACCTGAGTCAATCTGCCGAATCCCACCTGCCTCAACCTGAGTCATTCTGCCGGCTCCCAGCCACCCCGACCTGTGTGGGTCTGCCGGCTCCCAGCCGCCCCGACCTGTGTGGCCTTGCCGGCTCCTAGCCACCCCGATCTGTGTGGCCTTGCCGGCTCCCAGCCGCCCCGACCTGTGTGGCCTGCCGGCTCCCAGCCGCCCCAACCTGTGTGGGTCTGCCGGCTCCCAGCCACCCCAACCTGTGTGGGTCTGCCGGCTCCCAGCTTCCCCAACCTGTGTGGGTCTGCCGGCTCCCCGCCGCCCCAACCTGTGTGGGTCTGCCGGCTCCCAGCCGCCCCAACCTGTGTGGGTCTGCCGGCTCCCAGCCGCCCCAACCTGAGTCAGTCTGCCGGCTCCCAGCCGCCCCAACCTGAGTCAGTCTGCCGGCTCCCAGCCGCCCCGACCTGTGTGGGTCTGCCGGCTCCCAGCCGCCCCGACCTGTGTGGGTCTGCCGGCTCCCAGCCGCCCCGACCTGTGTGGGTCTGCCGGCTCCCAGCCGCCCCGACCTGTGTGGGTCTGGCGGCTTCCAGCCGCCCCAACCTGTTTCAGTCTGCCGTCTCCCAGCCGCCCGAACCTGAGTCAGTCTGCCGGCTCCCAGCTGCCCCAACCTGTGTGGGTCTGCCGGCTCCCAGCCGCCCCAACCTATATGGGTCTGCCGGCTCCCAGCCGCCCCATCCTGTGTGGGTCTGCCGGCTCCCAGCCGCCCCAACCTGTGTGGGTCTGCTGGCTCCCAGCCGCCCCAACCCGTGTGGGTCTGCCGGCTCCCAGCCGCCCCGACCTGTGTCAGTCTGCCGACTCCCAGCCGCCCCAACCTGAGTCAGTCTGCCGACTCCCAGCCGCCCCAACCTGAGTCAGTCTGCCGTCTCCCAGCATCCCCAACCTGAGTCAGTCTGCCAACTCCCAGCCGCTCCAACCTAAGTGGGTCTGACGGCTCCCAGCCGCCCCAACCTAAGTGGGTCTGCCAGCTCCCAGCCGCCCCAACCTGTGTCAGTCTGCCGACTCCCAGCCGCCCCAACCTGAGTCAGTCTGCCGTCTCCCAGCATCTCCAACCTGAGTCAGTCTGCCGGCTCCCAGCCGCTCCAACCTAAGTGGGTCTGCCGGCTCCCAGCCGCCCCAACCTGTGTCAGTCTGCCGGCTCCCAGCCGCCCGAACCTGAGTCAGTCTGCCGGCTCCCAGCTGCCCCAACCTGTGTGGGTCTGCCGGCTCCCAGCCGCCCCAACCTATATGGGTCTGCAGGCTCCCAGCCGCCCCAACCTGTGTGGGTCTGCCGGCTCCCAGCCGCCCCAACCTGTGTGGGTCTGCCGGCTCCCAGCCGCCCCAACCCGTGTGGGTCTGCCGGCTCCCAGCCGCCCCAACCTGTGTCAGTCTGCCGACTTCCAGACGCCCCAACCTGAGTCAGTCTGCCGTCTCCCAGCATCCCCAACCTGAGTCAGTCTGCCGGCTCCCAGCCGCTCCAACCTAAGTGGGTCTGCCGGCTCCCAGCCGCCCCAACCTAAGTGGGTCTGCCAGCTCCCAGCCGCCCCAACCTGTGTCAGTCTGCTGGCTTCCAGCCGCCCCGACCTGTTTGGGTCTGCCGGCTCCCAGCCGCCCCAACCTATATAGGTCTGCCGGCTCCCAGCCGCCCCAACCTGTGTGGGTCTGCCGGCTCCCAGCCGCCCCAACCTGTGTGGGTCTGCCGGCTCCCAGCCGCCCAAACCTGTGTGGGTCTGCCGGCTCCCAGCTGCCCCAACCCGTGTGAGTCTGCCGACTCCCAGCTGCCCCAACCCGTGTGAGTCTGCCGGCTCCCAGCCGCCCCAACCTGAGTCAGTCTGCCGGCTCCCAGCCGCCCCAACCTGAGTCAGTCTGCCGGCTCCCAGCCGCCCCGACCTGTGTGGGTCTGCCGGCTCCCAGCCGCCCCGACCTGTGTGGGTCTGCCGGCTCCCAGCCGCCCCGACCTGTGTGGGTCTGCCGGCTCCCAGCCGCCCCGACCTGTGTGGGTCTGGCGGCTTCCAGCCGCCCCAACCTGTTTCAGTCTGCCGTCTCCCAGCCGCCCGAACCTGAGTCAGTCTGCCGGCTCCCAGCTGCCCCAACCTGTGTGGGTCTGCCGGCTCCCAGCCGCCCCAACCTATATGGGTCTGCCGGCTCCCAGCCGCCCCATCCTGTGTGGGTCTGCCGGCTCCCAGCCGCCCCAACCTGTGTGGGTCTGCTGGCTCCCAGCCGCCCCAACCCGTGTGGGTCTGCCGGCTCCCAGCCGCCCCGACCTGTGTCAGTCTGCCGACTCCCAGCCGCCCCAACCTGAGTCAGTCTGCCGACTCCCAGCCGCCCCAACCTGAGTCAGTCTGCCGACTCCCAGCCGCCCCAACCTGAGTCAGTCTGCCGGCTCCCAGCCGCTCCAACCTAAGTGGGTCTGACGGCTCCCAGCCGCCCCAACCTAAGTGGGTCTGCCAGCTCCCAGCCGCCCCAACCTGTGTCAGTCTGCCGACTCCCAGCCGCCCCAACCTGAGTCAGTCTGCCGTCTCCCAGCATCTCCAACCTGAGTCAGTCTGCCGGCTCCCAGCCGCTCCAACCTAAGTGGGTCTGCCGGCTCCCAGCCGCCCCAACCTAAGTTGGTCTGCCAGCTCCCAGCCGCCCCAACCTGTGTCAGTCTGCCGACTCCCAGCCGCCCCAACCTGTTTGGGTCTGCCGGCTCCCAGCCGCCCCAACCTATATCGGTCTTCCGGCTCCCAGCCGCCCCAACCTGTGTGGGTCTGCCGGCTCCCAGCCGCCCCAACCTGTGTGGGTCTGCCGGCTCCCAGCCGCCCAAACCGGTGTGGGTCTGCCGGCTCCCAGCTGCCCCAACCCGTGTGAGTCTGCCGGCTCCCAGCTGCCCCAACCCGTGTGAGTCTGCCGGCTCCCAGCCGCCCCAACCTGAGTCAGTCTGCCGGCTCCCAGCCGCCCCAACCTGAGTCAGTCTGCCGGCTCCCAGCCGCCCCGACCTGTGTGGGTCTGTCGGCTCCCAGCCGCCCCGACCTGTGTGGGTCTGCCGGCTCCCAGACGCCCCGACCTGTGTGGGTCTGCCGGCTCCCAGCCGCCCCGACCTGTGTGGGTCTGCCGGCTCCCAGCCGCCCCGACCTGTGTGATCTGCCGGCTCCCAGCCGCCCCGACCTGTGTGGGTCTGGCGGCTTCCAGCCGCCCCAACCTGTGTCAGTCTGCCGGCTCCCAGCCGCCCGAACCTGAGTCAGTCTGCCGGCTCCCAGCTGCCCCAACCTGTGTGGGTCTGCCGGCTCCCAGCCTCCCCAACCTATATGGGTCTGCCGGCTTCCAGCCGCCCCAACCTGTGAGGGTCTGCCGGCTCCCAGCCGCCCCAACCTGTGTGGGTCTGCCGGCTCCCAGCCGCCCCAACCCGTGTGGGTCTGCCGGCTCCCAGCCGCCCCGACCTGTGTCAGTCTGCCGGCTCCCAGCCGCCCCAACCTGAGTCAGTCTGCCGGCTCCCAGCCGCCCCGACCTGTGTGGGTCTGCCGGCTCCCAGCCGCCCCGACCTGTGTGGGTCTGCCGGCTCCCAGCCGCCCCGACCTGTGTGGGTCTGCCGGCTCCCAGCCGCCCCGACCTGTGTGGGTCTGCCGGCTCCCAGCCGCCCCAACCCGTGTGGGTCTGCCGGCTCCCAGCCGCCCCAACCCGTGTGGGTCTGCCGGCTCCCAGCCGCCCCGACCTGTGTCAGTCTGCCGACTCCCAGCCGCCCCAACCTGAGTCAGTCTGCCGTCTCCCAGCATCCCCAACCTGAGTCAGTCTGCCGGCTCCCAGCCGCTTCAACCTAAGTGGGTCTGCCGGCTCCCAGCCGCCCCAACCTAAGTGGGTCTGCCAGCTCCCAGCCGCCCCAACCTGTGTCAGTCTGCCGACTCCCAGCTGCCCCAACCTGTGTCAGTCTGCTGGCTCCCAGCCGCCCCGACCTGTTTGGGTCTGCCGGCTCCCAGCCGCCCCAACCTGTGTGGGTCTGCCGGCTCCCAGCCGCCCCAACCTGTGTGGGTCTGCCGGCTCCCAGCCGCCCCAACCTGTGTGGGTCTGCCGGCTCCCAGCCGCCCCAACCTGTGTGGGTCTGCCGGCTCCCAGCCGCCCCGACCCGTGTGAGTCTGCCGGCTCCCAGCTGCCCCAACCCGTGTGAGTCTGCCGACTCCCAACCGCCCCAACCTGAGTCAGTCTGCCGGCTCCCAGCCGCCCCAACCTGAGTCAGTCTGCCGACTCCCAGCCGCCCCAACCTGAGTCAATCTGCCGGCTCCCAGCCGCTCCAACCTGAGTCACTCTGCCGGCTCCCAGCCGCCCCAACCTAAGTCACTCTGCCGGCTTCCAGCCGCCCCGACCTCTGTGGGTATGCCGGCTCCCAGCCGCCCCAACCTGTCTGGGTCTGCTGGCTTCCCAGCCGCCCCAACCTGTCTGGGTCTGCCGGCTCCCAGCCGTCCCAACCTGTGTCAGTCTGCCGGCTCCCAGCTGCCCCAACCTGAGTCAATCTGCCGAATCCCACCTGCCTCAACCTGAGTCATTCTGCCGGCTCCCAGCCACCCCGACCTGTGTGGGTCTGCCGGCTCCCAGCCGCTCCGACCTGTGTGGCCTTTCCGGCTCCTAGCCACCCCGATCTGTGTGGCCTTGCCGGCTCCCAGCCGCCCCGACCTGTGTGGCCTGCCGGCTCCCAGCCGCCCCAACCTGTGTGGGTCTTCCGGCTCCCAGCCGCCCCAACCTGTGTGGGTCTGCCGGCTCCCAGCCGCCCCAACCTGTGTGGGTCTGCCGGCTCCCAGCCGCCCCAACCTGTGTGGGTCTGCCGGCTCCCAGCCGCCCCGACCCGTGTGAGTCTGCCGGCTCCCAGCTGCCCCAACCTGTGTGAGTGTGCCGACTCCCAACCGCCCCAACCTGAGTCAGTCTGCCGGCTCCCAGCCGCCCCAACCTGAGTAAATCTGCCGACTCCCAGCCGCCCCAACCTGAGTCAATCTGCCGGCTCCCAGCCGCCCCAACCTGAGTCACTCTGCCGGCTCCCAGCCGCCCCAACCTAAGTCACTCTGCCGGCTCCCAGCCGCCCCAACCTGTGTGGGTCTGCCGGCTCCCAGCCACCCCAACCTGTGTGGGTCTGCCGGCTCCCAGCTTCCCCAACCTGTGTGGGTCTGCCGGCTCCCCGCCGCCCCAACCTGTGTGGGTCTGCCGGCTCCCAGCCGCCCCAACCTGTGTGGGTCTGCCGGCTCCCAGCCGCCCCGACCCGTGTGAGTCTGCCGGCTCCCAGGTGCCCCAACCTGTGTGAGTCTGCTGGCTCCCAGCTGCCCCAACCTGTGTCAGTCTGCCGGCTCCCAGCCTCCCCAACCTGTGTAGGACTGCCGGCTCCCAGCCGCCCCAACCTGTGTCAGTCTGCCGGCTCCCAGCCGCCCGAACCTGTGTGGGTCTGTCGGCTCCCAGCCGCCCCGACCTGTGTCAGTCTGCCGGCTCCCAGCCGCCCCAACCTGAGTCAGTCTGTCGACTCCCAGCCGCCCCAACCTGTATAAGTCTGCCGGCTCCCAGCCGCCCCAACCTGTGTGGGTCTGTCGGCTGCCAGCCGCCCCGACCTGTGTCAGTCTGCCGGCTCCCAGCCGCCCCAACCTGAGTCAGTCTGCCGGCTCCCAGCCACCCCAACCTGAGTCAGTCTGCCGGCTCCCAGCCGCCCCGACCTGAGTCAGTCTGCCGGCTCCCAGCCGCCCCGACCTGTTTGGGTCTGCCGGCTCCCAGCCGCCCCAACCTATATAGGTCTGCCGGCTCCCAGCCGCCCCAACCTGTGTGGGTCTGCCGGCTCCCAGCCGCCCCAACCTGTGTCAGTCTGCCGACTTCCAGACGCCCCAACCTGAGTCAGTCTGCCGTCTCCCAGCATCCCCAACCTGAGTCAGTCTGCCGGCTCCCAGCCGCTCCAACCTAAGTGGGTCTGCCGGCTCCCAGCCGCCCCAACCTAAGTGGGTCTGCCAGCTCCCAGCCGCCCCAACCTGTGTCAGTCTGCCGACTCCCAGCTGCCCCAACCTGTGTCAGTCTGCTGGCTTCCAGCCGCCCCGACCTGTTTGGGTCTGCCGGCTCCCAGCCGCCCCAACCTATATAGGTCTGCCGGCTCCCAGCCGCCCCAACCTGTGTGGGTCTGCCGGCTCCCAGCCGCCCCAACCTATATAGGTCTGCCGGCTCCCAGCCGCCCCAACCTGTGTGGGTCTGCCGGCTCCCAGCCGCCCCAACCTGTGTGGGTCTGTCGGCTCCCAGTCGCCCAAACCTGTGTGGGTCTGCCGGCTCCCAGCTGCCCCAACCCGTGTGAGTCTGCCGGCAACCAGCTGCCCCAACCCGTGTGAGTCTGCCGGCTCCCAGCCGCCCCAACCTGAGTCAGTCTGCCGGCTCAAAGCCGCCCCAACCTGAGTCAGTCTGCAGGCTCCCAGCCGCCCCGACCTGTGTGGGTCTGCCGGCTCCTAGCCGCCCCGACCTGTGTGGGTCTGCCGGCTCCCAGCCGCCCCGACCTGTGTGGGTCTGCCGGCTCCCAGCCGCCCCGACCTGTGTGGGTCTGCCGGCTCCCAGCCGCCCCGACCTGTGTGGGTCTGGCGGCTTCCAGCCGCCCCAACCTGTGTCAGTCTGCCGGCTCCCAGCCGCCCGAACCTGAGTCAGTCTGCCGGCTCCCAGCTGCCCCAACCTGTGTGGGTCTGCCGGCTCCCAGCCGCCCCAACCTATATGGGTCTGCCGGCTCCCAGCCGCCCCAACCTGTGTGGGTCTGCCGGCTCCCAGCCGCCCCAACCTGTGTGGGTCTGCCGGCTCCCAGCCGCCCCAACCCGTGTGGGTCTGCCGGCTCCCAGCCGCCCCAACCTGTGTCAGTCTGCCGACTTCCAGACGCCCCAACCTGAGTCAGTCTGCCGTCTCCCAGCATCCCCAACCTGAGTCAGTCTGCCGGCTCCCAGCCGCTCCAACCTAAGTGGGTCTGCCGGCTCCCAGCCGCCCCAACCTAAGTGGGTCTGCCAGCTCCCAGCCGCCCCAACCTGTGTCAGTCTGCTGGCTTCCAGCCGCCCCGACCTGTTTGGGATTGCCGGCTCCCAGCCGCCCCAACCTATATAGGTCTGCCGGCTCCCAGCCGCCCCAACCTGTGTGGGTCTGCCGGCTCCCAGCCGCCCCAACCTGTGTGGGTCTGCCGGCTCCCAGCCGCCCAAACCTGTGTGGGTCTGCCGGCTCCCAGCTGCCCCAACCCGTGTGAGTCTGCCGACTCCCAGCTGCCCCAACCCGTGTGAGTCTGCCGGCTCCCAGCCGCCCCAACCTGAGTCAGTCTGCCGGCTCCCAGCCGCCCCAACCTGAGTCAGTCTGCCGGCTCCCAGCCGCCCCGACCTGTGTGGGTCTGCCGGCTCCCAGCCGCCCCGACCTGTGTGGGTCTGCCGGCTCCCAGCCGCCCCGACCTGTGTGGGTCTGCCGGCTCCCAGCCGCCCCGACCTGTGTGGGTCTGGCGGCTTCCAGCCGCCCCAACCTGTTTCAGTCTGCCGTCTCCCAGCCGCCCGAACCTGAGTCAGTCTGCCGGCTCCCAGCTGCCCCAACCTGTGTGGGTCTGCCGGCTCCCAGCCGCCCCAACCTATATGGGTCTGCCGGCTCCCAGCCGCCCCATCCTGTGTGGGTCTGCCGGCTCCCAGCCGCCCCAACCTGTGTGGGTCTGCTGGCTCCCAGCCGCCCCAACCCGTGTGGGTCTGCCGGCTCCCAGCCGCCCCGAACTGTGTCAGTCTGCCGACTCCCAGCCGCCCCAACCTGAGTCAGTCTGCCGACTCCCAGCCGCCCCAACCTGAGTCAGTCTGCCGTCTCCCAGCATCCCCAACCTGAGTCAGTCTGCCGGCTCCCAGCCGCTCCAACCTAAGTGGGTCTGACGGCTCCCAGCCGCCCCAACCTAAGTGGGTCTGCCAGCTCCCAGCCGCCCCAACCTGTGTCAGTCTGCCGACTCCCAGCCGCCCCAACCTGAGTCAGTCTGCCGTCTCCCAGCATCTCCAACCTGAGTCAGTCTGCCGGCTCCCAGCCGCTCCAACCTAAGTGGGTCTGCCGGCTCCCAGCCGCCCCAACCTGTGTCAGTCTGCCGGCTCCCAGCCGCCCGAACCTGAGTCAGTCTGCCGGCTCCCAGCTGCCCCAACCTGTGTGGGTCTGCCGGCTCCCAGCCGCCCCAACCTATATGGGTCTGCAGGCTCCCAGCCGCCCCAACCTGTGTGGGTCTGCCGGCTCCCAGCCGCCCCAACCTGTGTGGGTCTGCCGGCTCCCAGCCGCCCCAACCCGTGTGGGTCTGCCGGCTCCCAGCCGCCCCAACCTGTGTCAGTCTGCCGACTTCCAGACGCCCCAACCTGAGTCAGTCTGCCGTCTCCCAGCATCCCCAACCTGAGTCAGTCTGCCGGCTCCCAGCCGCTCCAACCTAAGTGGGTCTGCCGGCTCCCAGCCGCCCCAACCTAAGTGGGTCTGCCAGCTCCCAGCCGCCCCAACCTGTGTCAGTCTGCTGGCTTCCAGCAGCCCCGACCTGTTTGGGTCTGCCGGCTCCCAGCCGCCCCAACCTATATAGGTCTGCCGGCTCTCAGCCGCCCCAACCTGTGTGGGTCTGCCGGCTCCCAGCCGCCCCAACCTGTGTGGGTCTGCCGGCTCCCAGCCGCCCAAACCTGTGTGGGTCTGCCGGCTCCCAGCTGCCCCAACCCGTGTGAGTCTGCCGACTCCCAGCTGCCCCAACCCGTGTGAGTCTGCCGGCTCCCAGCCGCCCCAACCTGAGTCAGTCTGCCGGCTCCCAGCCGCCCCAACCTGAGTCAGTCTGCCGGCTCCCAGCCGCCCCGACCTGTGTGGGTCTGCCGGCTCCCAGCCGCCCCGACCTGTGTGGGTCTGCCGGCTCCCAGCCGCCCCGACCTGTGTGGGTCTGCCGGCTCCCAGCCGCCCCGACCTGTGTGGGTCTGGCGGCTTCCAGCCGCCCCAACCTGTTTCAGTCTGCCGTCTCCCAGCCGCCCGAACCTGAGTCAGTCTGCCGGCTCCCAGCTGCCCCAACCTGTGTGGGTCTGCCGGCTCCCAGCCGCCCCAACCTATATGGGTCTGCCGGCTCCCAGCCGCCCCATCCTGTGTGGGTCTGCCGGCTCCCAGCCGCCCCAACCTGTGTGGGTCTGCTGGCTCCCAGCCGCCCCAACCCGTGTGGGTCTGCCGGCTCCCAGCCGCCCCGACCTGTGTCAGTCTGCCGACTCCCAGCCGCCCCAACCTGAGTCAGTCTGCCGACTCCCAGCCGCCCCAACCTGAGTCAGTCTGCCGTCTCCCAGCATCCCCAACCTGAGTCAGTCTGCCGGCTCCCAGCCGCTCCAACCTAAGTGGGTCTGACGGCTCCCAGCCGCCCCAACCTAAGTGGGTCTGCCAGCTCCCAGCCGCCCCAACCTGTGTCAGTCTGCCGACTCCCAGCCGCCCCAACCTGTGTCAGTCTGCCGTCTCCCAGCATCTCCAACCTGAGTCAGTCTGCCGGCTCCCAGCCGCTCCAACCTAAGTGGGTCTGCCGGCTCCCAGCCGCCCCAACCTAAGTTGGTCTGCCAGCTCCCAGCCGCCCCAACCTGTGTCAGTCTGCCGACTCCCAGCCGCCCCAACCTGTTTGGGTCTGCCGGCTCCCAGCCGCCCCAACCTATATCGGTCTTCCGGCTCCCAGCCGCCCCAACCTGTGTGGGTCTGCCGGCTCCCAGCCGCCCCAACCTGTGTGGGTCTGCCGGCTCCCAGCCGCCCAAACCGGTGTGGGTCTGCCGGCTCCCAGCTGCCCCAACCCGTGTGAGTCTGCCGGCTCCCAGCTGCCCCAACCCGTGTGAGTCTGCCGGCTCCCAGCCGCCCCAACCTGAGTCAGTCTGCCGGCTCCCAGCCGCCCCAACCTGAGTCAGTCTGCCGGCTCCCAGCCGCCCCGACCTGTGTGGGTCTGTCGGCTCCCAGCCGCCCCGACCTGTGTGGGTCTGCCGGCTCCCAGACGCCCCGACCTGTGTGGGTCTGCCGGCTCCCAGCCGCCCCGACCTGTGTGGGTCTGCCGGCTCCCAGCCGCCCCGACCTGTGTGATCTGCCGGCTCCCAGCCGCCCCGACCTGTGTGGGTCTGGCGGCTTCCAGCCGCCCCAACCTGTGTCAGTCTGCCGGCTCCCAGCCGCCCGAACCTGAGTCAGTCTGCCGGCTCCCAGCTGCCCCAACCTGTGTGGGTCTGCCGGCTCCCAGCCTCCCCAACCTATATGGGTCTGCCGGCTTCCAGCCGCCCCAACCTGTGAGGGTCTGCCGGCTCCCAGCCGCCCCAACCTGTGTGGGTCTGCCGGCTCCCAGCCGCCCCAACCCGTGTGGGTCTGCCGGCTCCCAGCCGCCCCGACCTGTGTCAGTCTGCCGACTCCCAGCCGCCCCAACCTGAGTCAGTCTGCCGTGTCCCAGCATCCCCAACCTGAGTCAGTCTGCCGGCTCCCAGCCGCTCCAACCTAAGTGGGTCTGCCGGCTCCCAGCCGCCCCAACCTAAGTGGGTCTGCCAGCTCCCAGCCGCCCCAACCTGTGTCAGTCTGCCGACTCCCAGCTGCCCCAACCTGTGTCAGTCTGCTGGCTCCCAGCCGCCCCGACCTGTTTGGGTCTGCTGGCTCCCAGCCGCCCCAACCTGTGTGGGTCTGCCGGCTCCCAGCCGCCCCAACCTGTGTGAGTCTGCCGACTCCCAGCCGCCCCAACCTGAGTCAGTCTGCCGACTCCTAGCCGCCCCAACCTGAGTCAATCTGCCGGCTCCCAGCCGCCCCAACCTCAGTCACTCTGCCGGCTCCCAGCCGCCCCAACCTAAGTCACTCTGACGGCTTCCAGCCGCCCCGACCTCTGTGGGTATGCCGGCTCCCAGCCGCCCCAACCTGTCTGGGTCTGCCGGCTTCCCAGCCGCCCTAACCTGTCTGGGTCTGCCGGCTCCCAGCCGTCCCAACCTGTGTCAGTCTGCCGGCTCCCAGCTGCCCCAACCTAAGTCAATCTGCCGAATCCCACCTGCCTCAACCTGAGTCATTCTGCCGGCTCCCAGCCACCCCGACCTGTGTGGGTCTGCCGGCTCCCAGCCGCTCCGACCTGTGTGGCCTTGCCGGCTCCTAGCCACCCCGATCTGTGTGGCCTTGCCGGCTCCCAGCCTCCCCGACCTGTGTGGCCTGCCGGCTCCCAGCCGCCCCAACCTGTGTGGGTCTTCCGGCTCCCAGCCGCCCCAACCTGTGTGGGTCTGCCGGCTCCCAGCCGCCCCAACCTGTGTGGGTCTGCCGGCTCCCCGCCGCCCCAACCTGTGTGGGTCTGCCGTCTCCCAGCCGCCCCAACCTGTGTGGGTCTGCCGGCTCCCAGCTGCCCCGACCCGTGTGAGTCTGCCGGCTCCCTGCTGCCCCAACCTGTGTGAGTCTGCTGGCTCCCAGCTGCCCCAACCTGTGTCAGTCTGCCGGCTCCCAGCCTCCCCAACCTGTGTAGGACTGCCGGCTCCCAGCCGCCCCAACCTGTGTCAGTCTGCCGGCTCCCAGCCGCCCGAACCTGTGTGGGTCTGCCGGCTCCCAGCCGCCCCGACCTGTGTCAGTCTGCCGGCTCCCACCCGCCCCAACCTGAGTCAGTCTGCCGACTCCCAGCCGCCCCAACCTGTATAAGTCTGCCGGCTCCCAGCCGCCCCAACCTGTGTGGGTCTGTCGGCTGCCAGCCGCCCCAACCTGTTTGGGTCTGCCGGCTCCCAGCCGCCCCAACCTATATAGGTCTGCCGGCTCCCAGCCGCCCCAACCTGTGTGGGTCTGCCGGCTCCGAGCCGCCGCAACCTGTGTGGGTCTGCCGGCTCCCAGTCGCCCAAACCTGTGTGGGTCTGCCGGCTCCCAGCTGCCCCAACCCGTGTGAGTCTGCCGGCAACCAGCTGCCCACACCCGTGTGAGTCTGCCGGCTCCCAGCCGCCTCAACCTGAGTCAGTCTGCCGGCTCCCAGCCGCCCCAACCTGAGTCAGTCTGCAGTCTCCCAGCCGCCCCGACCTGTGTGGGTCTGCCGGCTCCCAGCCGCCCCGACCTGTGTGGGTCTGCCGGCTCCCAGCCGCCCCGACCTGTGTCGGTCTGCCGGCTCCCAGCCGCCCCGACCTGTGTGGGTCTGGCGGCTTCCAGCCGCCCCAACCCGTGTGGGTCTGCCGGCTCCCAGCCGCCCCAACCTGTGTGGGTCTGCCGGCTCCCAGCCGCCCCAACCCGTGTGGGTCTGCCGGCTCCCAGCCGCCCCAACCTGTGTCAGTCTGCCGACTCCCAGCCGCCCCAACCTGAGTCAGTCTGCCGTCTCCCAGCATCCCCAACCTGAGTCAGTCTGCCGGCTCCCAGCCGCTCCAACCTAAGTGGGTCTGCCGGCTCCCAGCCGCCCCAACCTAAGTGGGTCTGCCAGCTCCCAGCCGCCCCAACCTGTGTCAGTCTGCAGGCTCCCAGCCGCCCGAACCTGTGTGGGTCTGCCGGCTCCCAGCCGCCCCGACCTGTGTCAGTCTGCCGGCTCCCACCCGCCCCAACCTGAGTCAGTCTGCCGACTCCCAGCCGCCCCAACCTGTATAAGTCTGCCGGCTCCCAGCCGCCCCAACCTGTGTGGGTCTGTCGGCTGCCAGCCGCCCCAACCTGTTTGGGTCTGCCGGCTCCCAGCCGCCCCAACCTATATAGGTCTGCCGGCTCCCAGCCGCCCCAACCTGTGTGGGTCTGCCGGCTCCGAGCCGCCGCAACCTGTGTGGGTCTGCCGGCTCCCAGTCGCCCAAACCTGTGTGGGTCTGCCGGCTCCCAGCCGCCCCAACCTAAGTGGGTCTGCCAGCTCCCAGCCGCCCCAACCTGTGTCAGTCTGCCGACTCCCAGCCGCCCCAACCTGAGTCAGTCTGCCGTCTCCCAGCATCCCCAACCTGAGTCAGTCTGCCGGCTCCCAGCCGCTCCAACCTAAGTGGGTCTGCCGGCTCCCAGCCGCCCCAACCTAAGTGGGTCTGCCAGCTCCCAGCCGCCCCAACCTGTGTCAGTCTGCCGACTCCCAGCCGCCCCAACCTGTGTCAGTCTGCTGGCTCCCAGCCGCCCCGACCTGTTTGGGTCTGCCGGCTCCCAGCCGCCCCAACCTATATAGGTCTGCCGGCTCCCAGCCGCCCCAACCTGTGTGGGTCTGCCGACTCCCAGCCGCCCAAACCTGTGTGGGTCTGCCGGCTCCCAGCTTCCCAACCCGTGTGAGTCTGCCGGCTCCCAGCTGCCCCAACCCGTGTGAGTCTGCCGGCTCCCAGCCGCCCCAACCTGAGTCAGTCTGCTGGCTCCCAGCCGCCCCAACCTGAGTCAGTCTGCCGGCTCCCAGCCGCCCCGACCTGTGTGGGTCTGCCGGCTCCCAGACGCCCCGACCTGTGTGGGTCTGCCGGCTCCCAGACGCCCCGACCTGTGTGGGTCTGCCGGCTCCCAGCCGCCCCGACCTGTGTGGGTCTGGCGGCTTCCAGCCGCCCCAACCTGTGTCAGTCTGCCGGCTCCCAGCCGCCCAAACCTGAGTCAGTCTGCCGGCTCCCAGCTGCCCCAACCTGTGTGGGTCTGCCGGCTCCCAGCCGCCCCAACCTATATAGGTCTGCCGGCTCCCAGCCGCCCCAACCTGTGTGGGTCTGCCGGCTCCCAGCCGCCCCAACCTGTGTGGGTCTGCCGGCTCCCAGCCGCCCCGACCTGTGTGGGTCTGGCGGCTTCCAGCCGCCCCAACCTGTGTCAGTCTGCCGGCTCCCAGCCGCCCGAACCTGAGTCAGTCTGCCGGCTCCCAGCTGCCCCAACCTTTGTGGGTCTGCCGGCTCCCAGCCGCCCCAACCTATATGGGTCTTCCGGCTCCCAGCCGCCCCAACCTGTGTGGGTCTTCCGGCTCCCAGCCGCCCCAACCCGTGTGGGTCTGCCGGCTCCCAGCCGCCCCGACCTGTGTCAGTCTGCCGACTCCCAGCCGCCCCAACCTGAGTCAGTCTGCCGACTCCCAGCCGCCCCAACCTGAGTCAGTCTGCCGTCTCCCAGCATCCCCAACCTGAGTCAGTCTGCCGGCTCCCAGCCGCTCCAACCTAAGTGGGTCTGCCGGCTCCCAGCCGCCCCAACCTAAGTGGGTCTGCCAGCTCCCAGCCGCCCCAACCTGTGTCAGTCTGCCGGCTCCCAGCCGCCCCGACCTGTGTGGGTCTGCCGGCTCCCAGACGCCCCGACCTGTGTGGGTCTGCCGGCTCCCAGACGCCCCGACCTGTGTGGGTCTGCCGGCTCCCAGCCGCCCCGACCTGTGTGGGTCTGGCGGCTTCCAGCCGCCCCAACCTGTGTCAGTCTGCCGGCTCCCAGCCGCCCGAACCTGAGTCAGTCTGCCGGCTCCCAGCTGCCCCAACCTGTGTGGGTCTGCCGGCTCCCAGCCGCCCCAACCTATTTAGGTCTGCCGGCTCCCAGCCGCCCCAACCTGTGTGGGTCTGCCGGCTCCCAGCCGCCCCAACCTGTGTGGGTCTGCCGGCTCCCAGCCGCCCCGACCTGTGTGGGTCTGGCGGCTTCCAGCCGCCCCAACCTGTGTCAGTCTGCCGGCTCCCAGCCGCCCGAACCTGAGTCAGTCTGCCGGCTCCCAGCTGCCCCAACCTTTGTGGGTCTGCCGGCTCCCAGCCGCCCCAACCTATATGGGTCTTCCGGCTCCCAGCCGCCCCAACCTGTGTGGGTCTGCCGGCTCCCAGCCGCCCCAACCCGTGTGGGTCTCCCGGCTCCCAGCCGCCCCGACCTGTGTCAGTCTGCCGACTCCCAGCCGCCCCAACCTGAGTCAGTCTGCCGACTCCCAGCCGCCCCAACCTGAGTCAGTCTGCCGTCTCCCAGCATCCCCAACCTGAGTCAGTCTGCCGGCTCCCAGCCGCTCCAACCTAAGTGGGTCTGCCGGCTCCCAGCCGCCCCAACCTAAGTGGGTCTGCCAGCTCCCAGCCGCCCCAACCTGTGTCAGTCTGCCGACTCTCAGCCGCCCCAACCTGAGTCAGTCTGCCGTCTCCCAGCATCCCCAACCTGAGTCAGTCTGCCGGCTCCCAGCCGCTCCAACCTAAGTGGGTCTGCCGGCTCCCAGCCGCCCCAACCTAAGTGGGTCTGCCAGCTCCCAGCCGCCCCAACCTGTGTCAGTCTGCCGACTCCCAGCCGCCCCAACCTGTGTCAGTCTGCTGGCTCCCAGCCGCCCCGACCTGTTTGGGTCTGCCGGCTCCCAGCCGCCCCAACCTATATAGGTCTGCCGGCTCCCAGCCGCCCCAACCTGTGTGGGTTTGCCGGCTACCAGCCGCCCCAACCTGTGTGGGTCTGCCGGCTCCCAGCCGCCCAAACCTGTGTGGGTCTGCCGGCTCCCAGCTGCCCCAACCCGTGTGAGTCTGCCGGCTCCCAGCTGCCCCAACCCGTGTGAGTCTGCCGGCTCCCAGCCGCCCCAACCTGAGTCAGTCTGCCGGCTCCCAGCCGCCCCAATCTGAGTCAGTCTGCCGGCTCCCAGCCGCCCCGACCTGTGTGGGTCTGCCGGCTCCCAGCCGCCCCGACCTGTGTGGGTCTGCCGGCTCCCAGACGCCCCGACCTGTGTGGGTCTGCCGGCTCCCAGCCGCCCTAACCTATATGGGTCTGCCGGCTCCCAGCCGCCCCAACCTGTGTGGGTCTGCCGGCTCCCAGCCGCCCCAACCTGTGTGGGTCTGCCGGCTCCCAGCCGCCCAAACCTGTGTGGGTCTGCCGGCTCCCAGCCGCCCCAACCTGTGTGGGTCTGCCGGCTCCCAGCCGCCCAAACCTGTGTGGGTCTGCCGGCTCCCAGCTGCCCCAACCCCTGTGAGTCTGCCGGCTCCCAGCTGCCCCAACCCGTGTGGGTCTGCCGGCTCCCAGACGCCCCGACCTGTGTGGGTCTGCCGGCTACCAGCCGCCCCGACCTGTGTGGGTCTGGCGGCTTCCAGCCGCCCCAACCTGTGTCAGTCTGCCGGCTCCCAGCCGCCCGATCCTGAGTCAGTTTGCCGGCTCCCAGCTGCCCCAACCTGTGTGGGTCTGCCGGCTCCCAGCCGCCCTAACCTATATGGGTCTGCCGGCTCCCAGCCGCCCCAACCTGTGTGGGTCTGCCGGCTCCCAGCCGCCCCAACCTGTGTGGGTCTGCCGGCTCCCAGCCGCCCAAACCTGTGTGGGTCTGCCGGCTCCCAGCTGCCCCAACCCCTGTGAGTCTGCCGGCTCCCAGCTGCCCCAACCCGTGTGAGTCTGCCGGCTCCCAGCCGCCCCAACCTGTGTGGGTCTGTTGGCTCCCAGCCGCCCCAACCTGAGTCAGTCTGCCGGCTCCCAGCCGCCCCGACCTGTGTGGGTCTGCCGGCTCCCAGCCGCCCCGACCTGTGTGGGTCTGCCGGCTCCCAGCCGCCCCAACCTGAGTCAGTCTGCCGGCTCCCAGCCGCCCCAACCTGAGTCAGTCTGCCGGCTCCCAGCCGCCCCGACCTGTGTGGGTCTGCCGGCTCCCAGCCGCCCCGACCTGTGTGGGTCTGCCGGCTCCCAGCCGCCCCAACCTGAGTCAGTCTGCCGGCTCCCAGCCGCCCCAACCTGAGTCAGTCTGCCGGCTCCCAGCCGCCCCGACCTGTGTGGGTCTGCCGGCTCCCAGCCGCCCCGACCTGTGTGGGTCTGCCGGCTCCCAGCCGCCCCAACCTGAGTCAGTTTGCCGACTCCCAGCCGCCCCAACCTGAGTCAGTCTGCCGGCTCCCAGCCGCTCCAACCTAAGTGGGTCTGCCGGCTCCCAGCCGCCCCAACGTAAGTGGGTCTGCCAGCTCCCAGCCGCTCCAACCTGTGTCAGTCTGCCGACTCCCAGCCGCTCCAACCTGTGTCAGTCTGCCGACTCCCAGCCGCCCCAACCTGTGTCAGTCTGCTGGCTCCCAGCCGCCCCGACCTGTTTGGGTCTGCCGGCTCCCAGCTGCCCCAACCTGTGTGGGTCTGCCGGCTCCCAGCCGCCCTAACCTATATGGGTCTGCCGGCTCCCAGCCGCCCCAACCTGTGTGGGTCTGCCGGCTCCCAGCCGCCCCAACCTGTGTGGGTCTGCCGGCTCCCAGCCGCCCGAACCTGAGTCAGTCTGCCGGCTCCCAGCCGCCCCAACCTGAGTCAGTCTGCCGGCTCCCAGCCGCCCCAACCTGAGTCAGTCTGCCGGCTCCCAGCCGCCCCGACCTGTGTGGGTCTGCCGGCTCCCAGCCGCCCCGACCTGTGTGGGTCTGCCGGCTCCCAGCCGCCCCAACCTGAGTCAGTCTGCCGGCTCCCAGCCGCACCAACCTGAGTCAGTCTGCCGGCTCCCAGCCGCCCCGACCTGTGTGGGTCTGCCGGCTCCCAGCCGCCCCGACCTGTGTGGGTCTGCCGGCTCCCAGCCGCCCCAACCTGAGTCAGTTTGCCGACTCCCAGCCGCCCCAACCTGAGTCAGTCTGCCGGCTCCCAGCCGCTCCAACCTAAGTGGGTCTGCCGGCTCCCAGCCGCCCCAACGTAAGTGGGTCTGCCAGCTCCCAGCCGCTCCAACCTGTGTCAGTCTGCCGACTCCCAGCCGCCCCAACCTGTGTCAGTCTGCTGGCTCCCAGCCGCCCCGACCTGTTTGGGTCTGCCGGCTCCCAGCCGCCCCAACCTATATAGGTCTGCCGGCTCCCAGCCGCCCCAACCTGTGTGGGTCTGCCGGCTCCCAGCCGCCCCAACCTGTGTGGGTCTGTTGGCTCCCAGCCGCCCAAAGCTGTGTGGGTCTGCCGGCTCCCAGCCGCCCAAACCTGTGTGGGTCTGCCAGCTCCCAGCCGCTCCAACCTGTGTGGGTCTGCCGGCTCCCAGCCGCCCCAACCTGTGTGGGTCTGCCGGCTCCCAGCCGCCCCGACCTGTGTGGGTCTGGCGGCTTCCAGCCGCCCCAACCTGTGTCAGTCTGCCGGCTCCCAGCCGCCCGAACCTGAGTCAGTCTGCCGGCTCCCAGCTGCCCCAACCTGTGTGGGTCTGCCGGCTCCCAGCCGCCCTAACCTATATGGGTCTGCCGGCTCCCAGCCGCCCTAACCTGTGTGGGTCTGCCGGCTCCCAGCCGCCCCAACCTGTGTGGGTCTGCCGGCTCCCAGCCGCCCAAACCTGTGTGGGTCTGCCGGCTCCCAGCTGCCCCAACCCCTGTGAGTCTGCCGGCTCCCAGCTGCCCCAACCCGTGTGAGTCTGCCGGCTCCCAGCCGCCCCAACCTGAGTCAGTCTGCCGGCTCCCAGCCGCCCCAACCTGAGTCAGTCTGCCGGCTCCCAGCCGCCCCGACCTGTGTGGGTCTGCCGGCTCCCAGCCGCCCCGACCTGTGTGGGTCTGCCGGCTCCCAGCCGCCCCAACCTGAGTCAGTCTGCCGGCTCCCAGCCGCCCCAACCTGAGTCAGTCTGCCGGCTCCCAGCCGCCCCGACCTGTGTGGGTCTGCCGGCTCCCAGCCGCCCCGACCTGTGTGGGTCTGCCGGCTCCCAGCCGCCCCAACCTGAGTCAGTCTGCCGGCTCCCAGCCGCCCCAACCTGAGTCAGTCTGCCGGCTCCCAGCCGCCCCGACCTGTGTGGGTCTGCCGGCTCCCAGCCGCCCCGACCTGTGTGGGTCTGCCGGCTCCCAGCCGCCCCAACCTGAGTCAGTTTGCCGACTCCCAGCCGCCCCAACCTGAGTCAGTCTGCCGGCTCCCAGCCGCTCCAACCTAAGTGGGTCTGCCGGCTCCCAGCCGCCCCAACGTAAGTGGGTCTGCCAGCTCCCAGCCGCTCCAACCTGTGTCAGTCTGCCGACTCCCAGCCGCCCCAACCTGTGTCAGTCTGCTGGCTCCCAGCCGCCCCGACCTGTTTGGGTCTGCCGGCTCCCAGCCGCCCCAACCTATATAGGTCTGCCGGCTCCCAGCCGCCCCAACCTGTGTGGGTCTGCCGGCTCCCAGCCGCTCCAACCTGTGTGGGTCTGCCGGCTCCCAGCCGCCCCAACCTGTGTGGGTCTGCCGGCTTCCAGCCGCCCCAACCTGTGTGGTTCTGCCGGCTCCCAGCCGCCCAAACCTCTGTGGGTCTGCCGGCTCCCAGCTGCCCCAACCCGTGTGAGTCTGCCGGCTCCCAGCTGCCCCAACCCGTGTGAGTCTGCCGGCTCCCAGCCGCCCCAACCTGAGTCAGTCTGCCGGCTCCCAGCCGCCCCAATTTGTGTGGCCCTGACTTAGAGACGAGATACTTACCTGGACTTGTCACCTTCGTATAGTCAGGGTCTAAAAGTACAAAAAAATTCTGATTAATAACTTTGTGCATTCTACTGTAATTGTGATGTCACGTAATGTTAGTGATTTCATGTGACCTGTGATGTCATCAGAACGGTCATTGGTGTTATGGATCAAGTTTACAACATCATGGAAGAGTTTAATAAATGGTTAAAACCCCTGTCTCATTTTAAAATCATTAGACGCACATTTAAAGTGACCCTTCTTTTTTAATCCATATTATCTCGTGCCCCATGTACTTAAGGAAAACTCAAATTGCCATTCTTGACCACAGTAAATGACAACTCCCAGATGACCCACTGATTCAACAGGAAGAAAAGAGCTGACAGCAGAGAGTAATAGCATTTGTGGCTCAAATTCAGTTACAAAATGCTATCATTTGTCCACGTAAAATGACAAAACTACATAAAAATTGAGCCACATGGAGTTGTCTCCACCCGTGTGTGTATATATTGATATATGTGTGTACATATGTGCATGCACATGGATGTTGTGGAGGGTGGGCTCCATAGTGGGGAGGCAGTGCAAATAGCAGCTAATGTTCTGGAAGACCCCATAAACATGTATTACATTGTCACCCTCCTATTACAGGGGCCGTAATACCGCATGTGTCCTGTAGGGGCCGCTACTTCCCACAACAATAACAGCTGATTACAATAGGTTTTAGCTGCCACCCACCCTCTAAGTAAAGAGCCCCCTACCTGCACTCCTCTCCTCCAGGCTGTCAGGTCCTAGTGGCACAAGATGGCTCCGGTGCAGAACGTTGTACATCCTATACCCATTGTGATGTCATCTGATGTCTATGATGTCATGTGCCCTGTGATGTTATCATAACTGCCTAATACTAATACAGCATTTACCTGTTGTAGACAAGTGCTACATCCAAGATGTTGTACGTGTCCTATAAAATAGTTCCATAAGTGGATCACCGGATTTGATTATTGTGTCAAATTCCTTTTAAAGTTGTTTTTTTTTGTTTGTTTTTTAATCTGTACAATGGTCGTCAACTATGGGTGTGCATGTTACTATATGGAAGACTACAAGGGTGCATTTTACTATATGGAGGACTATAAGGGTGCATTTTATTATATGGAGGGCTATGGGGGTGCATTATACTATATGGAGGACTATGCGGGTGCATTATAATATATGGAGGACTATGGGTGTGCATTATACTAAATGGAGAGCTATGGGGTGTATTATAATATATGGAGGAATATAAAGGTGCATTATACTATATGCAACAGTATGGGTGTGTAATATACTATATATAGGACTATGGGGTGCATTATAATATATGGAGGACTATGGGGGGGCATTATAAAATAAAACAAAGAGTGCATTATAATATATGGAGGACTATGGGGGGGGGCTTCATGAAATAAAACAAAGAGTGCATTATAATATATGGAGGACTATGGGGGGTGCATTATAAGATATAATAGAAACCAAATTTGTATAGTTTTTATTTTATTTAATTAATGAAAAAAATTCTGAAGTGTGGAAAAGAAAAAAAATCCCTTCTGGTGCCATTTTCCTGAGACCCATAGTGTTCTCATTTTTCGGGATCTGGGACGGTGTGATGACTTATTTTTTGCGTCCTGAGCGGGCGTTTTTCCTGATACCATTTTTTGATTGATGTTATGTTTTAATTGCCTCTTATTGCATTTTATTGCAATGCAGTGGCGGCCCAAAGAAACAATTCTAGCATTTTGATTTTTTTTTTCTATTACATTGTTCACCGATCGGATTAATTTATTTTAGATTTTGACTAGCTGTAATACCTAGGGATGCCCAGGATAGTAACTGTCTCTGTCCCACTGTTCCTCTCTCCCACTCTGTCTGTCTCTCTCTCTCTATGTCTGTCTCTTTCCCTGTCTGTGTGTTTATTTCTTTCCCTGTCTGTCTCTTTCCCAGTCTGTCTCTTTCCCTGTCTGTCTCTTTCCCTGTCTGTCTCTTTCCCTGTCTGTCTCTTTCCCTGTCTGTCTGTTTGTCTCTGTCTGTCTGTTTGTCTCTGTCTGTCTCTTTTCCTGTCTGTCTTTTTCCCTGTCTGCCTCTTTCCCTGTCTGCCTCTTTCCCTGTCTGCCTCTTTCCCTGTCTGTTCATCTCTTTCACTGTCTGTCTCTGTCTCTTTCCATGTTTGTTTCTTTCTGTTTTGTCTCTTTCCCTGTCTGCATCTTTCCTTGTCTGCTTCTTTTCCTGTGTGTCTCTGTCTCTTTTCATGTCTATGTCTCTTTCCATGTCTCTCTCTTTCCATGTCTCTCTCTTTCCATGTCTGTCTCTTTCCATGTCTGTCTCTTTCCATGTCTGTCTCTTTCCCTGTCGGCCTCTTGCCTTGCCTGTGTCTCTATCTCTTTCTCTGTCTGTCTCTGTCTATCTCGCCTCTCTGTCTGTCTCCATCTCTGTGTCTGTCTCTCTGTCTCTTTGTCTGTCTGTGTCTCTTTATGCGTCTTTGCCCTGATATCCTATTACCTCACACGGAAGCTTCTTATACTAAGAATGTCCTTTGTTGGATAGTTAAACTGATGCACTGTTATTATTCTATCTAGATAGACTATAGATGGAGAGTGGACTAGTCTGGTGCAGTCCCTGGCTGGCTTTTCTCAGTGCTGCTTCAGGTGATTGACAGGTCTCTCTCTATGTACACTCAAAGGAGAGACCTGTCAATCATGCCTTACTGTTTTCCTGACCAGATCTAATCTGTTACCCATCCTCCAGGTCAGGAGGGGCAGAAGTGTGATGGAAATACAGATTAAGGCTTCTGCCACACTCACGTGAAAATCACGCACGTGCCGAGAGACACGTATTTCCCCTGCGTGTTGCGCGCAGGTAAGTACGTGTCTCTGGTACGTGCAGGACACGTGTGTTCTACGTGTGCTATCCGCGATAGCACACGTAGAACCGGTAATTATTATACTCACCTGGTCCTTCCTGATGTCCGCGGTGCTGTCCATGGTGCTGATCCTCGGTCTCCAGCCCTCCCGTCTCCCCGCTGCTGCTGCTGCCAGGCAGTGAAGTGAATATTCTATGAGATTAATGAGCGGCGGTCGGCAGCAAGAGGCAGCAGCGGCAGAGACAGGAGGGCTGGAGAAGGTGAGTAAATGTTTTTTTTTTTTCACTGACACGTGTGTTTTCGCCGGCGCGTGTCACACGGGACCGCATCCACACTACACTCGTGTGGTACGGGTGCGGGCCGTGTGACACCCGTGCTGCGGGAGAAAACACTGACATGTCAGCGCTTTGAAAAACTCACACACGTACAAACGCACACGGACACACGTTCCGTGTGGTTTTACGTGTGTGTGCCTGCTACAATAGGGTAGCATTGGTTAACGTGTCTCCGTGCCGCTGGTACGTGTAAAAAATGACAAACACGTACCGGCGGCACGGATGTGTGTCACAGGCCTTAGGCCTGCAACACACATCCGTGCCGCCGGCACGTGTTTGTCATTTTTTACACGTACCGGCGGCACGGAGACACGTTCAGCAATGCTACCCTATTGTAGCAGGCACACACACGTAAAACCACACGGAACGTGTGTCCGTGTGCGTTTGTATGTGTGTGCGTTTTTCAAAGCGCTGACATGTCAGTGTTTTCTCCCGCAGCACGGGTGTCACACGGCCCGCACCCGTACCACACGAGTGTAGTGTGGATGCGGTCCCGTGTGACACGCGCCGGAGAAAACACACGTGTGAGTGAAAAAAAAACAAAACATTAACTCACCTTCTCCAGCCCTCCTGTCTCTGCCGCTGCTGCCTCTTGCTGCCGACCGCCGCTCATTATTCTCATTGAATATTCACTTCACTGCCTGGCAGCAGCAGCAGCGGGGAGACGGGAGGGCTGGAGACCGAGGATCAGCACCACGGACATCAGGAAGGACCAGGTGAGTATGTTAATTACCGGTTCTACGTGTGTTATCGCGGATAGCACACGTAGAACATACGTGTCCCACACGTACCAGAGACACGTACTTACCTGCACGCAACACGCAGCGGAAATACGTGTCTCTCGGCACGTGCGTGAATTTCACGTGAGTGTGGCAGAGGCCTAAGACAGACAGGGGAAAACCAAAACTCAGACACGCTTCAATCTTACAGGAATAAACAGTAAGAGACTAAGGAGAAAAGCAAGAGCAGGAAGGCAGCAACAAAAACACCACAACCACTCACAGCAATAATCCACAACAACCACCCATAAGTCTGGATCACAACCCTTCACCAGACCAGTATAGAGAAGCTATAACTGGCATTAATGGAATAGTTCAGCTGGACTAGTTTCTTCTCTGAATATGGTCCTTGGCCGGCTCTTCCCAGCTCTGCTTCAGATGATTGACAGATCTCCCTGGAATGAAGCTGGAAAGAGCCAACTGGGGGCAGATCAGGACAAGTCTCCATTTCGGTTATGGTCCTCGGCTGGATCTTCTAACTATTTTTTTTTTTAAAATCTGAAACGCCGAAGTGTTTCCGAGAATAATATACATATCTGCAATTGTGCAGCCAGGTTGCGATTCACAATGCCCGCGGTTTGGGCAGCAAGAATCAAGAGACCGGGTCCCTTTAAGAAAATATTCCATATACCAAATCAGTACTTTTTTTTAGGACAACTTGGTTTGCAGAGTTGCTGATTTATATACGGTGATAGGAAGCGGTAGGAATATAACAGCAGGTAAAAGGAAAAATACTATCTGTCAGCACAGAGATATGGGCATTTGTCAAAATCCAAAGCCTAAGTAATGAATGGCTTTAATATTTATCTCGCAGAAAAAATCTGCACCTGGACAGAGAACAAAATGCAATATTAGAATTCATTACATATATGATATGGAAAAATAAAAGTCATCTTGAATTGAAATAAATAGTACCCAAATCTTAAAGGGACGGTCTAAAAATTACATATATCCTACTTCGGTGCAAAGGTTCAGGGGGTCTTAATATTGCCTAAGGTGTGACGTGCCATATATTCCAGACTTACCAACATCACAGCTGTACTCGGCTTTATTCGACAGTTCCGTAGACAATGATTCTCTGGATTGATGGGTATTTCAGGGGTCAGACCTCCAGTAAGTTGTGCCCTCTTCTAATGGGAAACCCCTTTAAATCACACCTCCACTCATAAAATTAAGTGGCCATGCCTTACTGTTCTTCTGACCAGATCTAATCTGTATCCCCATCCCTCAGGGAAGGAAGGGGCAGGAGTGTGATGGAAACACAGATTAAGACAGACAGGGGAAAACCAAAACTCAGACACAGAAATAAACAGTAAGAGACTAAGGGTGGCTTTACACGCTGCGATATTTGTCCTGATATCGCTAGCATGCGACCCGCCCCCATTGTTTGTGCGAAACGGGCATATCGCTGCCCGTCGCGCACAAAATCGCGCACCCGCGTCACACATAGTTACCTGCATAGCGACGTCGTTGTGACCGGTGTACCGCCTCCTTTCTAAGAGGGCAGTCCGCTCGGCGTTACAGCGACGTCACTGAGCGGCTGCCCAATGAAAGCGGAGGGGCGGAGATGAGCGGAACGAACATCCCGCCCACCTCCTTCCTTCCGCATTATGGCTGGTGGCAGGTAGGAGATGTTCCTCGTTCCTACGGGGGTCACACACAGCGATGTGCACTGCCGCAGGAACGAGGAACAACAACGGGAAAGCGATAGTATCAATAATTGGGAGCGGACCCCCATGTCAACGAGGAGTGATTTTGGACGTTTTTGCAACTATCCAAAATCGCTCCTTGGAGTCACACACTACGAGATCGCTACAGCGGCCGGATGTGCGTCACAAAATCCGTGACCCCAACGAGATCACTGTAGCAAAATCGTAGCGTGTAAAGCCCGCTTAAGGAGAAAAACAAGAGAAGGAAGGCAGCAACAAAAAGACAACAGGGGTTAACACCATAACCGCTCACAGTAATAATGCACAACAACCACCCGTCTGGTGGTCTGGTGAGGTGTTGGATCACATCTCACCAGACAAGTATAGAGAAGCTATAGCTGGCATTAATGGAATAGGCCAGCCAGCATATATAGGAGGGACTGGCTTCCTCACAGCATGTGATCAAATAGACTAACAAGAAACGCAGCAGAGATTAACTCTTGCTAGACTGCCTAAGTATGTGGGTCGACGCCTGAGTCTCCCTACGCTGATCAGAGACATCAGAGAAGATATAGTAGGCAGAGTGCCAGAATCTGTAGTTTCCACATATCCTGACGCCACCATGACAGTTGGCAATGCCTGCAAAAATCTCCTTGTGAGAATCGCGATACATATGGGAAAGGGTGTTAGAGGGTAGAACAGTGGAGGAGCACATATCGCAATGGGGGCTTCACTAGAGCTGATAACTGTCGGACAAATTCATAAACAGGGGTGATCATTTCAGCATAGCGTTGATGTGTTTTCAATGGGAAGAGAGGAGGAAGCCGCTGCCAGAAACCTCTGGCAGTGACTTTTCTCTTCTGAAAACAAAAGGATGGGCTGTTGAAATTCCATCTGCTCAATCATTCTCTCCTCAGTATCATCTGAAAGTCGGAAGGCCTCCCACACACATCAGATGGTTGGTGGTGCCAAAATCAGTGGGCTATGTTGACTTTCATCAAGTCTGTATCGAGTCTTTTAGAAAGGATAAGGTGTGGCATAGGCCATGGTAGAGCCCAGAGTCCTGTTAATGAAGGGTTACTTATGGACATACCTGTTTTTTGGAGATCCTCGCTGCTGTGGGTCCCAAATTTGGTGACATTTTATGTCTTCGCATAATATCTTGTCGACTCTCCCCATACCCATCTGCAACCTAAGCCAAAAAAGTTACTGTCAAAAGCAGTTCACACAAGACTGGACACACAATAGAATTGACGCACCCCAGGGCTTTGGGGGTACTCGGTCTCGGGCAGTCTACTGGGATAGTTCACTGGGTGGCCATTGCCCGGTTCCATCACCCTGGGGGTCGCTTAAAAGGGGATTTGTACAAGGGAAAATAAAAATAAAATGTTTTTCGTGACGCCACTTGCGGTATGCGGCTATATGGGGAAAGCCGCCGCAGCAAAGTCTCTCACTGCTGGGGCTGATGGTATTGGGCAGCTTAGGTGTGATGGCTCTCCACAAGTAGAGCTAGGCCCCAGGGGAGGATGAAAGTGGTTGTTGTATGGTGAAAGATGTGCAGGAAGAATTCAGACAACACAGGGGCTGCGTTATAACTTGTGCTTTACTCACTGATTTGGAGTTGCTGCTACCCGGCTGGTGCTGGTCTTTACCAATCCGGTATTCCCTTTGTCCCAGTGCCGGTGTAGTGACTTGGTGAGCTTTACTTCCATGCACCCTGTAGTAGTTGGTGGGTCCCCGTGGCTTTCTAGCGTTTTTGGGCCCCCCTCCTGTTGTCTCAGTCTTAGCCCGTACAGCATCCAGTTTGAACCTCACTTGGGTCGGACCTCGGTCCCCGTTCCCAGGTTACCTCTTTGCTGCTGTGCCCCGGACACTGTCGGTGAGGTCCTTGATGGTCCCCTCATCGGGCAGATTGTTATCAGGTGAGCCTGAAGCGTCTTCCTGAACTAGGGCTCTGTACCCCATCGGTGCTGGGTCCAGTGAGTACTTGCTCCGTACTCTCCCTGGCAACCGCACTCGCTTTTACTCAGTAGGTAACTGCACACTTTCCTGTCAGTACGTTGACTTCTGACTGAACGTCTTACTCACTTCACGTTTACAGACTGAATATCTGGCAAGATGTCCGTCTCCCACCACTCCACTGACTAGCCCTTCCCACTCTCAGGTCTCTGACTAGTGGATTGGATGTGTCCCATCCTATAGGTGACCACCCGTCGTCAAGTCCATCTCTAGCCTGTTACCCAGTCTGGGGAAAAGGGCGTGGATTTGTGTGTGTGTTGTGGTGTTTACCGGCACTGGTCTTCCAGGAATACCGTGTGGCACCTGACACTCAGGGGTACCACAGAATCATCCTCGCAGCTAGTATGGGGCCATTTTGATGGAGAGCATCACATCTACTGATCGTAGTCTCCATAGGCGGACTCTTCTACCCAAAGCTTCTGTGTCGCCCAGGGAAGGGGGTACTCGGTCCCAGGCGGTTGCAAATGGGAATGTCACTCTGGTGGCCGTTGCCCGGTCCCGTGCCCTGGGGCTTCTCTTGTAAAAGAGGGATTATTTTAAGTAGGGATGAAAGTTAGTGTACGTGACGCCACCTGCAGGTTGCGGTTAAGGGTGGAGAACCGCCGCTGCTGAATGTAGGTATTCCCAGGACTGGTGGTGGTTGCAGCAATGATGTTGGGCCCTCCACAGGTAGAGCTGAGCCTGGGAGATGTATCGTGCAATAATAAGGCAGGCCAGTTCGTAGATTGTATTAAACAGTCCTTACTCACTGTGGACCCTCAGGTGCTGGTTCCGGTCCAGTATTGCCAGTGCCAGTTGGTGACCTGGGTGCTCTATCCCCGGCACTCTCAATGTAGTTGAGACCCCGAAGCCTGGAACTTTGGGGGTCCCCCAGCTGTGATACAGCGGTCTGTCCGTTCGGCTGGCAGTGCGGACCCTGTGGGGAGGTAAGTGTCCGAACCCCGATCCTAGTTTACTGTTGATGCCCCCGGATCTATAAGGTCAGTGAGGCCCCTGGAGAGCCCTTACAGTGCCAGGCCGTATGAAACTGATGCCTGACCTAGGGCCCTGTTCCCCGTGTGTGCCCAGGTTCCAGTGGTGCTCCCTCGTACCGTCTCTGGGGTCTTGACTCCAGCCCAGAGGTACTCGTTTGCCCTCTGCTGGCAACCTGACTCCCGTGCCCCGGGTCACCATTACACAGACCCAGCTTGAGGCACGTCTGCTCCCTTCACTACATTTCTGCCTCGTTCCTGGTCAGGCTCTGCCCACTGGGTGGCCCTCCCGCTATTTGACTAGCAGTGCCCCCTGGTGTGGTGTGGGAACTGGGAATTTAGGTGTGTGTTGCTGTTGCTGGCACTGGTGTTACAGGACCGAGGGGGTAGGTACTGCGTCCCCAGGAGGATGCAGTACCCTGTAGTGCCCTGAGTGGCTCAGGGGCGCTCCACTTCCCTCCTACCTGCTATGCATATGTGGATATGTAAACCAACAATAAAAGTTGGGACCTGATTGTCTCTATGGAAGTTTCCTTATCCTATGTACTCTTTTGATTAAAATTATTAATACAGAAGTCCATTTATGAGAAAATATCAATTATTGCATTATTCTGGAACCACAGGCAACACGGAGAAGCCCGTAAACTGTTCTGTTATTATTGAAATGTACTATAATAAAAGTTTTATGACCTAGCGGTAAATTATGGTGGAAAATCTAATTAAAAACGGAACACAAGACATAATCTTTGACTCTTCAGTATTGGAAAAGAACCATCAAGAGATAAAAAAAAGTTTGAAAAAACTGGAAAGCGACAAAATTGAAAAGCAACAAAAATCCATGAAAAATCCACAAGGAAATTCCTAGCTGATTTTCGTGGATGATTGTATTACACGGTCTGCTTTGCCGTGTAAATGTCTTTCCTCCAGGAACAATCCTACTTGTATGGTAAAGATAATGTTTCGGATCCTTAAAGGGATTTTTCCCCACAATCAAAGTTTATTTTAATCAATGGATCCTGGAATAATAATAATTTCCACAATTGGATGTGACTAAAAAAAATGTTCATATTCTGAGATAATCTCATAGACAGTGTGTCCACCCATATCATGTCCACCGCCATTAACTTGAGAACGGCGGCAGCTATAGGCATAGAAGTGGTGTCTAGGTATAGTAAAGTAGCCATGCGCTACGCAATGAAACCACCTATAGCGCCACCTGGTGGAAAACAACGGAGTTAGCATTTTTATCTCGAAAACGGAACGAGATAGAGAAAAAAAGTGAATTACAAAGTTGTAGGGCATCATCAATTCAAAACGAATCAACACCTTGCATACAGAAATGCTATGATTAGAACGTGTAAAACTCACAAGGCTGCGGACGTGAAGCGATACCTCATGGAGACCTTCCTACAAGTCATTGGGTATGGTGGCTGTGTGGAGTGGCCTCCATGCTCACCTGACCTGACCCCATTGGACTTCTTTCTGTGAGGTGACATCAAACAGCAGGTGTATGCGACCCCTCCCCCAACATTGCAGGACCTACGACGACGTATCACAGATGCTTGTGCAAACGTGTCACCTACCATATTACACAACGTGCAGCAAGATACAGTATGCTGTGCAGAGCCCAGATGTGCATTGCAGCTGACGGGGGACACTTTGACCATCAAAGTTAAATGAGCGCCATATGCGTGACCAGCATTCAATGTTTTGGGGGGGTCATGGGTTTCATATCAAAGCATTTCTGTATGCAAGGTGTCGATTCATATTGAATTGATGATGCCCTACAACTTTGTAATTCACTCTTTTTATCTATTATTTTTTTGTCTATCTTGTTCCGTTTTCGAGTTAAAAATGCTAACTCCGTTGTTTTCCACCAGATGGCGCTATAGGCGGTTTCATTGCGTAGCGCATGGCTACTTTACTATACCTAGACACCACTTCTATGTCTATAGCATACATGGTCTGATCATACCACAGCTCCTGGGCAGGGGAGGACGGAAAAGAGAGTATACAGACATTATAGGATGGGATCGCAAATAATTCTTTCTCTGAGGTAAAACAGGCAGGTAAATGTTTTAACTCACAAAAAGAATCATCTGTGATATTATTAGAGATGAGCGGGAAAAAAATAAAAATTGACGGCCCTGTGAACTCCAGAGGTGCCCAGGGAGGGCTTGCCCAAAAAGTCCGCATGAACCTGCCATAGAGTGCCGTCATGGACACCAGACCAAGGTCTTGCAAAAAAGTTTTGCTCAACTTTATTTTATTTATTTTTTTTTTACATAACATAGTGCCAAAGGGGTCATTACAGAACTATGGGGGTAAACTCAGACTTTTATTATGTCCCTTACTATGAAGATTTTCACTTTAACAGCAGCTTATGTATGTAAATGTGAAATTGCTGGAGCTCAAGCTCTGAGACCTTCATCTAAAGAACACTGTGGCCATGTCATTAGTGTGTCCATACATGTGGCTATGCTTGCTTTTACAATTTGTCAGCAGGTTTTTGTTATTTTAATCTGAGAGCAGCTTAATGTAGAGGCAGAGAGCTGGATTCCATGGATGTGTCACTTGCTCAGTAGTTTGCTGCAGTTACAATACAATCAGTGTTTTATCAGCAGGAGATTATCACTGCAGAACTAGTTGTCATGTGCCAGGCAGTCAGGCTAATCTGTGTAGCCACGCCCTCACCACTGATTGGCAATTTGCTAATAGAGTACACAGGAAGCTGCCAATCAGTGCTGTGGGTGGGGTTATACAGGGAGCAGCATTCTGACCCCCATCGACATCTAAAGCAGAGAAAAACAGGGATTTTATCAAAACTGTAACAATCAGTCCAGTAAGTGATATATCACCGGAATCAGGCTCTCTGATCCTATATCATCCAGCTCTCTATATCATCCAGCTAATTCCATAGCAAAAACCTGCTGACAGATTCCTTTTAAGCATAATAAATGGGTCAACGAAATGGTTATCAGTGGGGTCCCAGGAGTCAGACCTTTTTGAATCACACATCGATGGTTCATCCTAAATTTCGGCAATCCGTGTGTTACGGGGGGACCGGCAGATTAGGACCAGGGGGTATATATCCCAATCGCCAGTCGGGGGCCCACCGTGCTCCAGATGGTAATGGAGCTGCTGGCACCCTGTGGGTTAGGCGGAGACTGTAGAGCTTGGACGGCTGTGAGATAACCCAGGGAACCGGTCACGTGTGTAGGGACACATCAGACCGGACGACAACCCAGTTAGCGTCTCGGTGGAGCGGACGCTACTCCGACCACATGTGTAGGGAACACGTCAGGCCGGATGGTAACCAGTTAGCGTTGACCGAGAAGACCGCTGTGACAGCGCCCTGTCGGCCACGTGTGTAAGACACGTCA
Source organism: Anomaloglossus baeobatrachus (assembly GCF_048569485.1). Classification (NCBI taxonomy): domain Eukaryota; kingdom Metazoa; phylum Chordata; class Amphibia; order Anura; family Aromobatidae; genus Anomaloglossus; species Anomaloglossus baeobatrachus. The sequence continues at coordinate 41,452,323 of NC_134356.1, read as the reverse complement.
GGCCGAGCGGTCCTCCGATTAGCGTTTCTGGCCACCACTCGACTGACCACGTGTGTAAAGGACACGTCAGACCAGGTTGTCACACCAGTAGCATTTGACTGGGAAGCTGAGGAGGATAATAGGGTTCACACACCCAATCCAGGAACACCCTGTTAACTTCACAGGGGTTCTGGGGTGCGCTGTCCGTGCGCGTAGAGGGCACAACCGGACAGGTGGCGCAGCAGGTACACTGTCCGTGCGCGTAGAGGGCACTCTCGGACAGGTGACGCAACAGGTATTCTGTCCGTGTGCGTAGGAGGCACAACTGAACAGGTGACGCAGCAGCCGCAGCCCAGTTAACGCCACTGGACTGCTATAGCACAACAGGAATGGTAGCAAGGAAGCGCGGCAGCTGACCCTCATGTGCTGAGCCACGAATCTTGGCCTGACAGGCACCGTTCGCCTAGCCCTAGTACTTACTGCTTCCAACAAGGCTTATGCCACCAAGAACTCTAAATGAAGACTGCGCACCTCCATGTTGTCTCCAGCCCCTTTTATAACCTGGGTCCGCCCCAAACCAGGGTGGAACCACCAAGGTCCAATAGCAGAGTGCCATGTCATCAGTGACGTCACATGCGACCTATCCGGAACCGCCACGTCATTAATGACCTCATGGCAGCCACGCCCCAAACACGTCACCAGTCATCATCTGACGACCAATGGTGAGGTGCCAGATCATAGGGGCGGGCCTCTGCGAGCCAGTCCGGAGTTGCCACGTCATCAGGACACCTGACACCCTCTGCCCTATCAGGGCCTGCCACCTCACGGACATGCTCAGTGAGGTCCTTACCGGACCTAGCCTCTGGTGCACTAAGTGCCTGAGCATGCCCACCAGCCTGAGCAACAGGCTCAGAAAGCAGACTATCAGTTAGAGCATGCTCAGTAGGCACATCCCAGAACTTAGACACAGCACGAAGTCCAAGTACCTGTGCAAAGAGGCTGTTAGGGTTAATTGTGGGAACATGCTCAGTAGCCTGAACTGAGGACTTAGTCTCAGACATAACACAAACAGGCTGAGCATGCTCACTAGGCAAAACATCGGGCTTAGACTCTGGCTGGGGTAAATTGGCGCGCGCATGCGCACTAGCCGCCTCTCCACACTTAGACGTGGTGGAAGGAGCAGCCAACTGGACGACCCGAGGCACGGCCAAGAACGGCAGCCGGCGCCTGGGCGCAACAGGAACCGCAGCAGGCTTCTTGCGGCCAGGGGCGGACTGGCCCACCAGGAGGTCGGGAGAACCCCCGGTGGGCCCCTGCTATTGATGGCCACGCCCCCTAGGCCCCGCCCCCTACCCCCCCTGGGCCCCTATGGATGTGTGTGAGAGGCCCCCCCCCGGCCGGTAATTTCACTAATCATATCGGCACATTGCCGATATGATTAGTGACAATCCACTCCCTTTGGAGCGGCAAGCAGGGAGACCGATCTCCAGCTCTGCCTGCTGTCACTGTCAGTGCCGCGCGGCTCTGACTCATCTGCGCAGCCAGCGACACTGCAGGAGGAAGCAGTCTCAGAGTGATGACTGCTTCCTTCCTGTGCAGGTGCTGGCAGCATCGCGCTGCGGAGGACGGACCGGCGTCACCCCACTGGCTGCAGCAGCACGTGAGTATAGAAGGCGGGGGCCCTGGGGGAGGGTGCGGGGGCCCGGGGAGCGAGCAGGGGCCCCGGGGGGGTGCGGGGGCCCGGAGAGCGAGCAGGGGCCCCGGGGGGGGGAGTGCAAGGGCCCAGGAAGGGTGTACAGGGGCCCCGGAGGGGGGTTGTGGGGTCCCGGGGAGTGAGCAGGGGCCCCTCATACTCACCTGTCTGCAGCCTCCCGGTGCCATGTCCGCTCCCGGTACTGCGGCTCCGGCTGTGTGCAGACGCCCGGGACACCTCCGATAGCTGCAGGACCTGGCGCTGATCACCTGATGGAATCATCTGACAGTGATAGTGACAGTGGTGACGCCGGCTTTTTACTACCCGGCCGGCTAAACTATCAGCTGATGCCGTCAGGAGACTTTATCAGCTGATTACCGCCGGGTCCTGCATTGATCGGTCTGACAGGAGTCTGCACAGAAGTGTGTGGGTTATTTTTATTTTTTTTTTTGCACTGATGCATCAGCTGATTGTATAAACGGCTTTTATACAATCAGCTGCTGTGTCATGGAATTCACATCCTTGATCCTGACACATCATCTGATCGCTTTGCCTTCCAGCAAACCGATCAAATGATATTGGATCTGGATTGGACGGCGCGGGACCCTTGACCCAGGATTACTGCGGAGGGGGTGGGGGGGGGGGGTTCTTTATTTCAATAAAGATGGAGTCACTAATTGTGTTGCGTTTTATTTCTAATAAAAATATTTTTCTGTGTTGTGTTTTTTTTTTATTTTTACTAGAAATTCATGGTGGCCATGTCTAATATTGGCGTGACACCATGAATTTCGGGCTTAGGGCCAGCTGATAATATACAGCTAGCTCTAACCCCATTATTACCCAGCGAGCCACCCGACATCAGGGCAGCTGAAGAGTTGGATACAGCGCCAGAAGATGGCGCTTCTATGAAAGTGCCATTTTCTGGGGTCGCTGCGGACTGCAATTCACAGAGGGGGTGCCCAGAAAGCTTGGGCACCCTGCACTGCGGATTCCGATCCCCTGCTGCCTAGTTGTACCTGGCTGGACTCAAAAATATGGCGAAGCCCACGTCATTTTTTGTTTAATTATTTAATGAAATTCATGAAATAAAAAAAAAAAGGGCTTCTCTATATTTTTGGTTCCCAGCCGGGTACAAATAGGCAGCTGGGGGTCGGGGGCAGCCCATAGCTGCCTGCTGTACCTGGCTAGCATACAAAAATATGGCGAAGCCCACGTCATTTTTTTGGAGGGCAAAAATCTCCTGCATACAGTCCTGGATGGAGCATGCTGAGCCTTGTGGTTCTGCAGCTGCTGTCTGCTCTCCTTCATACACTAGTGGAGAATGAAGAACATATTGAAGAAGAAAATGACATCAGACCTTTTTTTTCAACATTCTTTAATGGCATTGTTCACTGATAAAAAAAAACGCATAAAAAAATCAGTGAGCAAAAACGCAGCCAAAAACGCACAAAAAACGCAGTGTGAAAAAAACACCTAGTGCGCACATACCCTTAGTGTGCAGAGAGCTGCGGAGGACGGAAGACAGAAGAGAGGCCACCGGTGCTTGGAGCAGGTAAGCGCTCAGTGAGCCGAAGATGCAGGGAGAGGGGCCACATAAGATGGCAGCTATATGTGGCTATATGGGGAGAGGCCACATAAGATGGGAGCTATATGTGGCTATATGGGGAGAGGGGCCACATTAAGATGGCAGCTATATGTGGCTATATGGGGAGAGGGGCCACATTAAGATGGTAGCTATATGTGGCTATATGGGGAGAGGGGCCACATAAGATGGCAGCTATATGTGGTGAGGAACCGCATTAAGATGGCAGCTATATGTGGCTATATGGGGAGAGGAGCCGCATTAAGATGGCAGCTATATGGGGAGAGGGGCCACATAAGATGGGAGCTATATGGGAAAAGGAGCACATGGGATGTGATCTGCTGGGGAAAGAGGCCATAATGGAATGGGATCTGCTGGGGAAAGAGGCCATAAGGGGATGGGATCTGCAGGGGAAAGAGGCCATAATGGGATGGGATCTGCAGGGGAAAGAGGCCATAATGGGATGGGATCTGCAGGGGAAAGAGGCCATAATGGGATGGGATCTGCAGGGGAAAGAGGCCATAATGGGATGGGATCTGCAAGGGAAAGAGGCCATAATGGGATGGGATCTGCAGGGGAAAGAGGCCATAATGGGATGGGATCTGCAGGGGAAAGAGGCCATAATGGGATGGGATCTGCAGGGGAAAGAGGCCATAATGGGATGGGGTCTGCAAGGGAAAGAGGCCATAATGGGATGAGATCTGCATGGGAAAAGAGGCCATAATGGGATGAGACCTGCATGGGAAAAGAGGCCATAATGGTGTAAGGGGTAGTCGGACCCCTGGTAGTGAAGGAGCGGTTTTTCCCCCCTGAAAACGCCACAGTAGTATGGTGGCAAATTGTAAATGTTGATGGTAAAATATTACCTGTCATAAACTGTTTCCCCACTAGGTGCCAGTGTAGAGCAGTGGTTCCCCTGGTAACAGTGGCAGGGAAGGAAGGGGCAGGGCAGCCTAGGTGGGGAAGGAAGGGTTCTGAATGCAGAGTCCAGTGTGCAGTGAGATGTGAGAGGCGAGCAAGCTCGGTCTGAGGTGACGGGGCAGAGTGTGGGAGTGAGATGAGGCAGTCAGCCTGAGTGAGTACTCTTGGCTAGAAAGCAGAGGAAACCCATGAGAAACGGTGGAAGAGTTGGGACTAGTCCGGAGCCGGTGGTGTGTACTAGAGTGGAGTGCAGCTATCAGGGGGATAACAAGTGGCCCCTGCAGGCGAAGGTTAGTGCCCTGACAAAGAAGTGGAGAGGTGAGAACTTATCCAGAGCCGGTAGTGTGTGCTGGATCTGCCCTACAGTAAATCCGGGTTAGAGCGCAGCTACTAGGGGGTTAACGTATGTCCCCTGCAGGCAAAGGAAAGTGCCCGTAGAGAAAAGGAAACCGTTTTTGTAGAAAAGGACCTGTAACTTGTAACGTACTAAAGTAAACCTGCTGCAAACAAAAAGATGGAAGCTTTGTTTAATAAATCGGTGTTTGGTTTACCCGCTGCCTGCAATTGTCTCTTTCCTGAAAGTGAAAAAGGAGCTGGAGAGCTGAGAAAGAACGCTGTCATGAATGGGCCCCATGCATCCACACTCTGCCCCAACAAGACACCTGTTTTGCAAGTGACGGCCGGGCCGGGGTTCAGCCTGCGGCCCACAAGGCGAGGGGACCCGACTACACCCCCTGAGGCGCCCCCTGCCCCCGTTACAATGGGATGGGATCTGCAGGGGAAAAGAGGCCATAATGGGATGGGATCTGCAGGGGAAAAAGGCCATAATGGGATGAGATCTGCAGGGAGAAAGAGGCCATAATGGGATGGGATCTGCAGGGGGAAAGAGGCCATAATGGGATGGGATCTGCAGGGGGAAAGAGGCCATAATGGGATGGGATCTGCAGGGGGAAAGAGGCCATAATGGGATGAGATCTGCAGGGGAAAAGAGGCCATAATGGGATGGGATCTGCAGGGAAAAAGAGGCCATGATGGGATGGGATCTGTATGGGGAAGGTCGTCCTTTCCAGTTTTAGCAGGGCTCCTTTAGTAATAATTTTTAAAAAACTGTAGAAAAATCATTTAATACAATATGACTGACAGTGACTGGAACAACTGATGCTGGACAGGAGAGGAAGGGGAAGGAGATTTTACTTTAAATTACTTGTATTTTTTGGTTGAGGAAATTGTGTGAAAATGGGTGTGGTTTTCAAATGGGCGGGGTTTACAGACAACCTGTTAAAAATTTGAATCCCACCCCTGCTATATACAGTGCGGTAACTGCATGGTGCTGGTGGGCCCCAAGATTGATTTTTCCTGGTGGGCCCCAGGTACTCCAGTCCACCGCTGCTTGCGGCTATGGCGGCGCCGGTTCGTAACACCGTGTTTATAGTAGAAAATAGATCGGAATATTTTTTTGTCTGGAGGTAAAAACATCATCAGTTGTCTAGACTTGTTTTTTCACTTTAAGAAGAAAAAAAAAGAAAACGCCTTCAGCTACGGTTTTGGAATGTTGCCGAGGCCTGTGGGACTAGATTTCAGGCCGTTGTATTAATGGAGGTAGAACAAATGTGACTAGCAGCAAAAGTCACGTAAGAAAGTAATTACCGAGCCATGGAGTATGCAGAGCTGGGAGTAAGGTGATGGGGAATTTTAGAAAGTACTAAGCAGATAGGACCCTTTACAGGTGTTTTTTTCATGTTTTTTTCATGCTTTTTTACATGCTTTATTTCATGCTTTTTTTTTCATAGTGTGCCGCCCCGGCAGCGGATCGAACCGCTCGGATCCGTGGGCAGTGTCCGTTCGTGGCTCGAGGGTCTCCGGACCCGGGGGCTTAGGGGCCATACTCTAAAGTTAAAGGGGATATTTACAGGGGAGTTATAGTTCATGACCGTGGTGTGCAGTAATTGGGAGTACCGCTGCTGCCGTTGGGAGTACCCGGGGTGATGCAATGGGGCAGCAAGGTGTCGTTACCCTCCACGGGTAGGGGTATGCCCCGGGGCTCTGGAAGATGACATTGGGTGCCGTGACGGGGAAATCACTCATGTACTCACTCAGCCAACAAGCAGACGCTGACAACCGGGTAAACCAAGTCTTTGGGTGCCGCTGCCTCTTAACGGGATCTCGTCCGGGTCCCATCCCCTGCAGTGCTGCCTGGTAATCCGTGACCTGCCTCCTGGCACTAAGTTTAGATTCACTGTAGTGGTCCGGTAGTCTGAAACTTGCCGGGCCCCGCTCCCCACTGTGGCTAAGTGAGGGAGCCTGCTCTCAGGGCTCACGCTTGGGATCTTGTGGGCTGCTTGTATGGAAAGCCCTATCCCCCTCATTGCGCTAGTGCCCCGATTCTGGAGCGAGTGGGAACAGTCCATAAAGGCACCGCTCTCCGCAGGTTAATTGCCAGGTTGCCTGAAGCTTCTTCCCGACCTAGGGTCCGTGTACCCCGCCGTGCCTTCACCGGTGATAGGACCAGGCTGCCGACTGTCCACTTTAACATGTCCAGGCACCTTCCCTCAATCCCCTGCGACCGGGGGTCCGGCTCCTCTAGGTCCAGACCACTGCCTGCAACCTGGACAGCTACTCCAAGGAGCCACCGCTCCCTGCTTTCTCCACTTCACTCTACTTCACTGACTCTCTACTGACCTTCCCTTCCTGACCCCTAGGTGGGCGACCCTATTCCGCTTAAGCCGCCCACTGGTGTGTCTGGTGGATGTGGTGCAGGGTGTATCTAGGATTTGATTTGCTGTTGGAGGCAGCACTGTAAGATGGGGACCCAGAACCATGAGGGATGTGAATACTGTACTAAAGGGAAAGAGCGTGCAGTACCCTGTGATGACCTAATAGTTCAGTGGCGTCACAATAGCAATCGCAGGGGTTCAGGCGCTGTACCCCCACGATTGCCGCTGGGTCTCAGGCTGGTGTTACAGCCAGGTCCCGGCTCTCACTGCCCGTAGCAGTGCTTGCTCCACTCCCGGCAGTTTAAACCTCTGAATGCAGCATTCAGAAGGAATCGTTTACCTCTCTCTGGCTATCAGGACCCTGTAATTTGATAACAGTGACCCAATCGCTGCAATGGTAACCCTGGGCCATCATCATGAACACCTCGGGTTTCTGAGGCACCGATCGCCTCACAGGCCACCAGGGTACTTATGTCACCAGAGTTCCCTCCAGCAAGGTCCCGCGGTAAAGATTGCCAGGCATAGGTGCACGAAACCCCGGTGACGTCACAAGGTGAATCGAGTTCATGCCGGTGGATCTCCGGGGTTTCCTGCATCTACGGCTCACGGCCTTTACTGCGGGACCTTGCTGGAGGGAACTCTGGTGACATAGGTGCCCTGGAGGCAAGGAGAAGTGACTGAGTCCATAGAAACCCCGGTGATTCACTGTCGTGAACTTGGATCACCTTGTGATGTCACCGAAGTTCTCTGCAGTAGGTCCCGCGGTAAAGACTGTGAGATGAGGCTGCAGGGAAACCCAGTGACGTAAAAAAAAAAGCACATAAGCACACACAAAAAAGCAATGTGGGCAATACACATCACTGACATCATCGAAGCCAATTGAGGAATAAAAGCAGGAAAAAACACAGAAACAATTGACGTGCTGCTTATTTTTTCAGCAACAAAATCTGCAAGGAAAAAAGAAGCAAAGTGTGCACAGCAAGTCAGGACTTTGCTGGGATTTTTCCTTATTTTTATTGATTAAAAAAAGCAAGGAAACACCTAGAAAAAAACGCTAAAGAAAAATGCCCTATGGGCACAAGGCCTTATGTATGAAAAATGATGAATGCAGACCAGCTGCTGTGGCCCCTAGAGCCAAGGAGTCTATTTCAGGTTGTTGGGAAGACCAAAGACAAAAATGGGTACTCCATAGGTGTACAATATTAGCAAAGTCTAATATATAATTGGACCATGAACAGATGTGGAAAACAGTTCTCTAACGTTTGTGACCAATTTGAGCACCCTTTGCTGTAAGCATCCCGTCTTCTACTATATGCATCACTGTCGCTATGCACACAACTGCATTGAGAATTTTTAGCCACTGTTCCGGGAGATAATCACTGTAGGGTTTAACACAAACTTTTACTCACAGCTACTTACTATTTTAGTGGCCGTAATCCCTCTCCAGTCCTTGTCTAAAGACGGAGCATCCCTGAGTGTTCAGCGCTGGCTTCTAGGAGATTTTGTGAGGTTTTGGAGCTTTCCCAACATCTGATAATTTGGGAGGTGAACTCTTTTTCCAAAAGGCTCCTGGAATTCAAGAGTTGTGAATTTGTGTAATACATTACAACACATTACCTAAAATCTCCTATGGGCCTGTGGCGCCCCTGACCTGGTCAGGCACCACTGAGTACTGCACCCATGCTGGGGACAGTACAATACAGGTAATCCAGAAGGCTGACCGGGGTGTGGAACACAGGCGCATAGTGATCAGGTCTCACACATGTACCCATGAGAGGACCCCTGGGGATCCCAGGAGGGGGAAAAGCCTTGACCTTCACTGGAATAGTGGAGGGGGCCAAAAGCCTCCATCTCCTCTCAAGGGGTGTGGTAAGAGAATCTGGTTGCTAGGTGGCGTAGGCAAGAACAGGAGAGGAGGGGCAGTGAGTCAGTTAGAGCAGAACTCCATAGGGCTCAGTGAGGAGCAGACCTGTGGGGCTGTTGCTGTCTAACAGCGCCCGCGCAGTGGCTACTGACGGGGGAGAACGGTCAACTAGGAGTGCTACCCGAAACCCATCTCAGCTAGAGAGAAGAGCACGGAGTGGGAAGTAAGGAGACTGCTAGGGAGAACCAGGCCCAAACGGGCGGCAGATCCCGAAGCGGAGATAGATCCAGCTTTCTTTTGCTAAACCTGCCGGTGTGGGGCTCTCAAAGCCCACGCCACAACACCACAAAAAGCCGCAGCCACGTAGCCACAGTTAGGGCCCATAGCTCACAGGAGGCAAGAAGCTGGAGTGATCTGGCCCAGGCAACAAGCACACGGCAAACGAAGGGGAGTGAGGCTTCAGCAACTTCCCTGGGTGACCCCCATAGGGACTCAAAGTCGGGGTCACCCCAAACCACCAAGGGCTAAGGAAGGCGAGTTAGTAGTCACCCTCACAAGTCAGCCTGAAGGACACCTGGTTCCCGCCTGGTTCATCCCAGCTACGCCCGGGTTACTCACCCTGCCACCTGAAGTGAGTAAAAACCCTGAAAGACATTCTGCCTGTGTGGAGTTATTCTGCGCCTTGTGGTACTACGCACCTACACAGGGCCCTGGGGCTTGCCTCACTCTCAGGAGGCTATTCCAACTAACTGCACTCACCATCAGCCCCAGGCGTCCCTCAACCTGCAGTGGCGGTCCCCACTGACCGCAATACTGAGAGTGGCGTCACGACAAGAAGAAGATCTCCTACCTGTGACCAGATCCAGCTGCGTGGAGTCCCTGAAGGTAATGCACCGACACAACACCTGTGGGGCTTCACATCTGGCGTCACGAACAGGATAAGGACTAGACCTGTTCAGACAGGTGACCATGTGCCTGGGCGGTCCGCTTGAAAAATTGGAAGCGCCGCCATATTGCCACCATGAAAAGCGCGCCGAAAAACAACAGCAGCCCGCGCTGGAAGAAGTTACCGCCCACGAAGAGGTGTGGCTACCCAGAGATCCCCTGCAGAGTTCTGACCTTGCCAGCTATGAGAGCGGAGGCGTCCAGAGACGTCGGGACAGAAAGGGAGCCAGAAGCCTGCTGCTGGGAGAGGAGCTGCTGAAAGAGGCAGAGCGGAAACTGAACAGCTTGCTACTAGAGGCAACGGCGAGTCCACAGCTGGAGAGTCGTGCAGAAGAGGGCGCAGAAGAAATGGCGTCTGACCGCAGAAACCCAGAACCGGGCTCCGCTGCCTGGTGGTATCGGGAGCTGGCCCAGTTCTGCGACCGACTGGAGACCCGGGTCGTGGAGCAGATCCGAGAAGAACGTATGGAACTTCTGGAGATGGCTGCCGCGGTTCAGGCCTATGAGAGGGGAACCGCACGACGAGTGCCAGACCGGACGGCGACGACTCAGACCCCGATGCTGCCACCGATGGGTGAGTCCAGTATTACCCCTGCCGGCCCGGATGCCCCGACCCCTGCTGCCACGCCCGCGGTCCCTGAAGAGGCGCCCGGCGCGGCGACGCTGAGCCAGGCCGCAGCCACGCCAGGTGCGGCCCGCCAAGCCCAGGCCGCCGCAGCGATGCCCTGCTCGGCCCGCCAAGCCCCGGCCGCCGCAGCGATGCCCTGCTCGGCCCGCCAAGACCCGGCCGCCGCAGCGATGCCCTGCTCGGCCCGCCAAGACCCGGCCGCCGCAGCGATGCCCTGCTCGGCCCGCCAAGCCCCGGCCGCCGCAGCGATGCCCTGCTCGGCCCGCCAAGCCCCGGCCGCCGCAGCGATGCCCTGCTCGGCCCGCCAAGCCCCGGCCGCCGCAGCGATGCCCTGCTCGGCCCACCAAGACCCGGTCCCTGCAGCGACGCCCAGCCCAGCCTGCACCGATTCCATCGCGACAGCGACGCCGATCCAGGCCGCCGCCAAACAGGGCGCGGCCCGCCAAGACCAGGCCGCCGCCAAACAGGGCGCGGCCCGCCAAGACCAGGCCGCCGCCAAACAGGGCGCGGCCCGCCAAGACCAGGCCGCCGCCATGCCGGGCGCGGCCCGCCAAGACCAGGCCGCCGCCAAACAGGGCGCGGCCCGCCAAGACCAGGCCGCCGCCATGCCGGGCGCGGCCCGCCAAGACCAGGCCGCCGCCAAACAGGGCGCGGCCCGCCAAGACCAGGCCGCCGCCATACAGGGCGCGGCCCGCAAAGAGATTGCATCACCATTTACCCCGGCCTGCAAGGCCAGAGCAGACACCGCTCCCCAGTCCAAAGAGGTCCCTGCTAGGAAGTCCCTGATAGGAGAGGACCCCGAATACTGGAAGCTGAAGGCTTGATAAGGCCGTAATTTAGGTTGATGCAATCTAATCATGCATCCCTCTTAAACTGTCTGCAGTCCAAATTATGAGTCACTCGTGGTAGCATGCATTACCCTCTCTTTCGCTCACACCAGAGAGATGTACTCAGATATGAATAGAAAGTAAGACTGATTTATTTCCGGAAGTGTTACAAATATATATAACCTTATTGGCTAGGTGCCAAGAATACGTAACACGTCTCCTATTGGATAAAGTAGAACAGCTTATTCTGTGATATACAATTTACTGTAATGTGCTTGGTTCCTCATTTATATTAAGCAATGTCAGCATTATTCACTTGTCACAAGAATAGCCCAGACTGTCTGTCTGAGTCTTATGCCAAGAGATATGTGGGGTACAGTTCAAACAACATCTTAAATCTTGTTCTTTATGGATATCTCCATGTAACTCCTATATACTCATAATAATGATAATCACATCCCTAACAGTCCCCCCTTTGGAGATAGCCAAAAAGTCTTTCCTTACGTTTCCAGGTCTATTGATCTGTCCTAATGCTGATGGTTACCTCACTCACATACGAGATACCCCATCCCTTGTGGATGAATCTCCCCACCCAACAGACTATGCATAGGAAGCCAGATCCTGACCGTGTTCTCTAGACTGTCCTCATGGCTATGTTCCCCTGGCCCACGTTATTCAGGAAGGGGGAACGTGGCACTAGTCCTTTAATTGGCTAATATTTATCAGGGTTGGGTTCACTCAGAGTCTCATGCTCCTCAGTCCTCAGGCGGTAATGGTGGGACATCAAAGGTGGGATGTAGAGTCGTCTTCCAGTCCACATGCTTAGATATCATCATCCTGGCACAAAGTATCGGGTAGAAGAGGGAAGACAGCCATCTCCTGGTCTCAGGCAGGTCCGACATCTCTTTGTAGTGGAATGCATGGATCTTCGTCCGAAAGAAAAAAAGTGAGGGAAGAGAGAGAGAAAGAGAGAGAGAAAGATTGAGAAGAGAGGGAGAGAGAGAGAGGAAAAGAGAAAAGAGAGAGGAAAAGAGAGAGGAAAAGAGGAGAGAGAAAAAGAAAAGAGAGAGAAATCTAGATCTGGTTGGATCTGGAGGAGAAAACTTCAAAAACGTGTATTAGGCAAATGTTTAAACAAACAACAAGCTTAGTTGAAGTATCTGGCGCTACTTCTAAACAGGATTTCATAGGGTCTCAACCTAGTGATCCCTGCTGAGGTGTGTCTGACACTGAACAATTCAAGGGGAAGACTCTCATGCCCTTGCCTTCTACACTGCCCCATCCTCCCAACCTTCCCTCTATTCTGTGGCTGGTATGGGGTGTGTAGAGTCAGTTCTGTGTCTAAGGCCTGCCATATCTCATTGGCTGGCAGTGAAAGCAGGTCACTAGCCACTTTCCATGGTCTCCGGGAGCCCACAGCTGCACCCTATCTCAGTCCTCTTCTTCTGGGACTTGCTCTTGTAGGGTCAGGACAACGTTTTCTCAAGACTTTCCATCCTTCCTTTCTTCTTCACATCTGGGTCATTCGAAAAGCACAGATTGACTGACTGTTTCTCTCGTAAGTGGTCTTGGGGCTTCTTTGGATGTTCTGTCAGTGAGGGCACTTCTTACTGCTTCCCTTGACTCCTCCAATGTAGGCCTCAACCCTGCTCACCGCGACTGTGTCTGGCAATAGCAAAGCTTCCATCCGTTCTTCTATGGCCTCATGGCGGCGTACAGTTCCATTGGCAGTGATCAAGTCTCTTGTCCTCCACAGAGTAGATGCTGGCTGCCATCTTGCAGGCTTCAGCGAGAGCACATACATCTGCTTCTTCACAGACAGGCATGCGGGTAGCGACTGCTCTATCAGCACAGCGTCTTCTGCTACCAGCACCATACCCATGTGGAACCGTCTTCTTGATGCACATCTTGATCCATCCGCAAAGATGTTAAGTCAGGGTCCAAAGGTGTATCCGTCACGGTATCGAATCCAGAGTTTCAGCTATGCCAGAGTCGACTACCTCTTCCACCAAGGTGTCAGAGGTGGGACACTCCCCCCTTGGAAGAGGGAGAAGCTCAGCAGGATTAAGGACCCCACACCGGGAGTTGGTGACTTTGTCAGGGAGCAGTGATGTCATACGGGCACTGATCTTCAACTGGTGCTTCAGTTAGGTGTTCAATCTGGCTGAGTAGTGTTCAAAGGACTGCTATCTTCTTCCATGGCAAACATGTAGAATGACTTCTGGGCTGGAGATGACGTGATGATACTCTTCAGGTGACTGTGACTGTAACTCAGGTGACTACGACTGTAACTCAGGAGTCACCAGCTGTAGTTGTTTGCATATGGGCTCTCGGAGACCTCATACAAAGGACTATACTTAGGTTCGTAAGAAAGAGCAATGAGTGTAACTTGGGGTCAGGAGAACACTGACATTCTAAAAACTAAGATCCCCTAAAACCCCGGGGAAAGAGAAAAGAGCACAAGAGGGTTTGGAAACTACCAAGCAGCACCCCCTGACTACATATACACAACTAGGAAAAAGCAGTGGAGCGTATCTACTCTACCTCTCCTGTGCTGACCCTGTAACTCGGGGCCCTGCACTCTCCCTCATCCCGACGGTAGACCTGATGGTGGTCAGGGCCGAGCCTCCAGCGTATCCCTATCCCCTGTCAGACCCTGCAAACTAAGACACAAAGGATTACTGGGTGCTGCCAACGAAAACTTTAATATATGTCAACTCCTGATGATCAATGTACTTTCACAGCATGAATATCAGCATTGTATTGGTGCCATTAATAAAACTTGTATTTGAGAAAAAAAAAAAAAAAAACAAATATGCAAAAGTGAAGGGAAAAGGTCCACAGGACTATCAGCAATAACCTCTGCTAAGGTACATTAGTGGAAAAATGGAGTGTGTGTGTTCCAGGTCCCTGTCTCCCCCCTCTGCAGTCCCTGCTATGTCGGCAATAAACAGAGCAGTGACTTTGGCTGCTAAAACAAAAAATGGGGAACTGGGTGTCGGCTGGACTAAAAATGGCGTCTAAAGATGAACTATGTAGTGTCTGAGTTAAAACGTCCACTAAAGATAATTACCGATAAGAAACAGCCACTAAAAGAGGAAGTAGGTGTTGGCCAAAAATGGCGTCTGAAGAGTCCTGGGAGGGAGTGAAAAGAAAGATGTCATGTATTGTGACATCTACATTCAGGAGGTATTCAATCTGTCACCGGGAATATGGATTATATAGGGACCCCTGGGCTGACCCTGTAACTAGGGACCCTGTACTCGCCCTCATCTCGACGGTAGACCTGATGGTGGTCAGGGCCGAGCCTCCAGCGTATCCCTATCTCCTGTCAGACCCTGATAACTATCCCCATACCATACCCCACCCAGGGCAGAGTGACAGAAAGAAATCTACATTCAGAACAGAAAATAATGGGGTGGGATAAGTCCACCCTATCTATCAGCTTATGTTTCTTGTTTCCTATTTTCACAGACAGGTAAAATACACATAGTGTAGTTGCTAGATTCAGAATTACTCATCAATTCTCATCTAGAATTCTCCATTTCAACATACGTGTGTCATTTACAACTAAACTTCACAGAATTTCATTCACAGGACTGAAATAGAAACAACTAACACTTCCCTGTTTTGTTTTTTTTTTTTTTCCTTCTTTTCAACTCTCCTACGGTGTTTCACACCAAAAACTGCGTACATTATACATAAAACATCATCCAGTGTCACTTGGGTGATAAGGTACACGCACCCTCACTGTAAACCTGGCTCCATTACTGGCCAGAAAGAATCCCCAGCTTTAATCTGGGTGAAAACATCTTTCAGGGAAAACTATATATGAGATATTATGTCAGGGAGAGAATTCACGATATACATACACCTCCATGAGAACGGTCTATCGACTACTCAATAATTCCGATTAAGACCAAAGTTTAGGGGTCTTCCCCAATGTATTCAATTCTAGGTAAGAATACATTGACATCCACTAAAACAAGACCAGTGAGTACGCATACAACGTTCAACTCACTGCTTAGCATGAAAACCGTACCAGGTAACAGTCTAACAGTCAGGGCTCTTTCACCCACTTTTTCCTTAACACTGCACCTGTACATCAGGTCCAAGGTATCAAACATCAATTATTGATGACACGTCACTCATAGGTGTATATATCTCAGTGTTCCTTCACAAGGACTGCAGCCTCTTGGGGCTTCCATGTCACATATTTAGGGCGTTCTTGTCTGGGACTATCGGAATAATGGTGCGATGCCATGTGTGGCCTGACGTCCTCAAATAAGGACAGCACCTGTGGTTTACCTCTACTAGAGACAGTGTTGGTGGTGGGGTGGATCATTGTTAAATCATTGTCATCTTCCTGCCCCCCCTCGGTGGCTTCTGTTGCTCCAGCAACAAATAGGCCAGTGGCCTTGGGACTGAAGATGGCTGGAAAAGGGAACTAGGTGCGGCCCAACCTGAAATGACGTCTGGGTAGGCTAGGGAGGGCGTTTGGTGGGCAGGGGGACAAACTACACAAGTCCAACCCTCTGAGGATGACATATAGGGTGGTGGGCGTTGCTTTCTAATGGGCTTGGCCACTTCCTGAGGAGCCATTTTCTGAGCTGGTGCAATATAGAAATATCTACCATCTCTATCCCATTCCTCTTTCCAGGCCAATCTTTTAACGTCCTTTGACGTTCTATACCATGCTTCAGCATCCATAAGGAGATCTTTATCTTTCAAGATCCCTCGCTTGTTTAACAAAACATCTTTCCATTCCTTCTCGTTCGCTTACTAATTCTTCTGCCGTTAACTTGACAGGTGTGGACTGATTAGACCCCATGCTTCAAGGGTATACGACCCAAAACTAACACGTCAATCTGGATGTCTGCTAT
Source organism: Anomaloglossus baeobatrachus (assembly GCF_048569485.1). Classification (NCBI taxonomy): domain Eukaryota; kingdom Metazoa; phylum Chordata; class Amphibia; order Anura; family Aromobatidae; genus Anomaloglossus; species Anomaloglossus baeobatrachus. The sequence goes on along the minus strand of NC_134356.1, from coordinate 41,436,287 downwards.
GCCGTAATCCACTTCCTCTTCTGGACCATAGACTATACACATCCACAGAATACACAGAATTTCTACCTCAGTCCACAAACCACAACACAAACGAGCTGTCTTACCAGGAAGGTGTGTCACGTGGGTGATAAAAACCAAATTCACCCTCACTATCTCTTACTTCATGTACCAGCAACCTCTGTTCACACTATATACACCTTATTTGAACGGTCCGTCCAGAACATCAATAATACTGTTTAAAACCAAAGTCAAGGGATTCTGCCAATGTTTCTCCTACCTAGGATCGCGGAGAACATCAAATTCCACCGGATAACGTCAGGACTCTTACCATGACGCTGTACCGGCCAAAACCAATCCCCCTATCGTCTCCTCTCTGTGGAAGACGCACTAGGATACAGTCAGGGCGCTTACCGTAACTCTGTACCTAGCCTTCAGTCTTATCAATTACTGACTATCAACCGGACACGTTACCCACCCGTGTATCTCACAGTATACATAAACAGGTAATTTTTCCAAGTTTCTCCTTCACTCATAGACAGCTCTCACTACATTACGTGACACTTCCTCTTTCTGGCAGCTATACGAACAAAGCACATAGAACTTCACGGTTCTCGTAACCAGCAAGTACTCCACCTGCTGCAAATAGACAGACATTTCAACAGGTAGACAATACAATGACATAACAATAAGGACACTATATACACCATCCAGGTGGCTGATCTCACCTGCAGATATAACCATATATATCCATATATATGTATCCAGCGTATATCACAACTTCCTCATTTTCCTCTCCCTTCAACTCAGAGGAAAACGAAACTATAGAACTTCTGCTTTTCTCAAAGAGCAGACAAAAACCACATTACATAAATTACAGACAGCTTAAGGTGAACCTGACCACCTTGGTGTGGGATCTCTTAGGACGGCTTATCTCATGCGAGATGGCGGTCATTAGGTGTCTAGACTGGGACAGCCCAACCCCCCCTTCGAAATGCAAGTACACGCATGAGGTTTGCAAGGTGAGATTATACAAATTTTCTCACCTGCATTTGGAGTGTGCACCTCCACCTCTCGCGTAATTGCCTTCCGACTGAAGGTGTCAGCACGGCCGTCCGCCATCCAGAGCTCCGTCCTAAGGTTCGTTGGGCGCCAAATGATAAGGCCGTAATTTAGGTTGATGCAATCTAATCATGCATCCCTCTTAAACTGTCTGCAGTCCAAATTATGAGTCACTCGTGGTAGCATGCATTACCCTCTCTTTCGCTCACACCAGAGAGATGTACTCAGATATGAATAGAAAGTAAGACTGATTTATTTCCGGAAGTGTTACAAATATATATAACCTTATTGGCTAGGTGCCAAGAATACGTAACACGTCTCCTATTGGATAAAGTAGAACAGCTTATTCTGTGATATACAATTTACTGTAATGTGCTTGGTTCCTCATTTATATTAAGCAATGTCAGCATTATTCACTTGTCACAAGAATAGCCCAGACTGTCTGTCTGAGTCTTATGCCAAGAGATATGTGGGGTACAGTTCAAACAACATCTTAAATCTTGTTCTTTATGGATATCTCCATGTAACTCCTATATACTCATAATAATGATAATCACATCCCTAACAGGCTGACCTAGAGGCCCAGTTCCCACAAGAGATGGTGGATCGGTATCTGCTCCCTCCGCACACCCCCAAGAGGGTTCCGGCAACCCCTGCAGCAACCACGCCAAAGAGTCCCCCGCCTGGGCCTGCTGAAGAAAGCCCATCCCCAGCACTGCCACCAAAGGAGTGCCAAGAAGAACTAAGGGGGAGAGGAGGCCAGGAAGCTGAGGAGCTGACTCCGGAACCACCGGCAGTGGAGCAATACTCAGAGCCGGAGATGTTACCCTATTCCCGTTGGGATGAGGAGGACTTGACACCGTCTGCTGATGAAGATCTGCCCCAAAGCCTCACCTGGGAGCTTGTAAGCTGCACTTCGCAGAACCCAGCCCGCAAGACCAGGCGTCGCAACAGAACAACGCTGTCCCCTGCACCACAGTCTCCAGAGCAGAGAGAAGTCACAGCCAGAGACCTACAGGAGAAAAGGTTCCTGAGAAGAGCCAAGGCACAGGTCAGAGGACCCCTTTGTAGAGGAGTAGTGGAGGACTTCAGCCTAAAGTCAGGATACGGGTTCATCGTAGCACCTGGTATAAAAGAAGGTATTTTTGTCAATCGGAGAGACGTCAGAGCTAATCTGCCCAGAGGACATCCTGGAAGGAACCTGCGTACAGGAGACTCCGTACAATTTACCATGCATCAAGGAGAAAGAGGCTGGTATGCCCTAGATGTCACGCCATGTCCTAAAGAAAGAACAGACAAAGAACCCACTGATGAGACTACCACAGATGAAGAAAGAGGTCAAGAAAGCAACAGGTGCCGCAGCCCTACAGGCCCAAGCCCTGGTGAAGAGGAGTCTGCCTAAGTTTAAGTAAAGTACAGCAAGTTTTGACCAGTTTGGAAAGTTTGTTTTGCAACGTTTTAAAGTTCAAGAATGTGCCCACAAAAACTATTGTGAGAAATAAACCTTAAGGCTATGAACTGGCTATAGCCACAAACTCTCGCAGTGTAAATAGTTACACCAGAGGGCACCACCACCACCACCAGAGTCAGCCTGTTTAGGGGCTTGGCTCGTCCGCAACCAGGAGGAGCCCGTCCGTATATAGGGCCTTGGCTCACCTGCGACCAGAGAGCATGCCTGTTTATGGGGCCTGGCTCTCCACCACAAAGAGGGTACCTGGTCAGCACCAACTGTGGAGGCCGCCTCTGCATCCTGCCAGAAGAGGCTGAAGGCGCGGATCCACCAGGCCAGGTATACCCTGAAACCACCAGCCCATGTAAGCCGCCTCTACATCCTGCCAGAAGTGGCTGAAGCCGCGGCCAACGTGAGAGGGTTTTGGGTGGGTTAACGGACTTGTGGGTGGAGGGTGGTGATGTATGGTACCTGGTGCTTTTAAAAATGTTTTACATGTTTTACTGTTTTATGCATTTTAAAATGTTGTCTTGCAGCCCGAGGACGTGCTGGTGATAACTAAGGGGGAATGTGGCGCCCCTGACCTGGTCAGGCACCACTGAGTACTGCACCCATGCTGGGGACAGTACAATACAGGTAATCCAGAAGGCTGACCGGGGTGTGGAACACAGGCGCATAGTGATCAGGTCTCACACATGTACCCATGAGAGGACCCCTGGGGATCCCAGGAGGGGGAAAAGCCTTGACCTTCACTGGAATAGTGGAGGGGGCCAAAAGCCTCCATCTCCTCTCAAGGGGTGTGGTAAGAGAATCTGGTTGCTAGGTGGCGTAGGCAAGAACAGGAGAGGAGGGGCAGTGAGTCAGTTAGAGCAGAACTCCATAGGGCTCAGTGAGGAGCAGACCTGTGGGGCTGTTGCTGTCTAACAGCGCCCGCGCAGTGGCTACTGACGGGGGAGAACGGTCAACTAGGAGTGCTACCCGAAACCCATCTCAGCTAGAGAGAAGAGCACGGAGTGGGAAGTAAGGAGACTGCTAGGGAGAACCAGGCCCAAACGGGCGGCAGATCCCGAAGCGGAGATAGATCCAGCTTTCTTTTGCTAAACCTGCCGGTGTGGGGCTCTCAAAGCCCACGCCACAACACCACAAAAAGCCGCAGCCACGTAGCCACAGTTAGGGCCCATAGCTCACAGGAGGCAAGAAGCTGGAGTGATCTGGCCCAGGCAACAAGCACACGGCAAACGAAGGGGAGTGAGGCTTCAGCAACTTCCCTGGGTGACCCCCATAGGGACTCAAAGTCGGGGTCACCCCAAACCACCAAGGGCTAAGGAAGGCGAGTTAGTAGTCACCCTCACAAGTCAGCCTGAAGGACACCTGGTTCCCGCCTGGTTCATCCCAGCTACGCCCGGGTTACTCACCCTGCCACCTGAAGTGAGTAAAAACCCTGAAAGACATTCTGCCTGTGTGGAGTTATTCTGCGCCTTGTGGTACTACGCACCTACACAGGGCCCTGGGGCTTGCCTCACTCTCAGGAGGCTATTCCAACTAACTGCACTCACCATCAGCCCCAGGCGTCCCTCAACCTGCAGTGGCGGTCCCCACTGACCGCAATACTGAGAGTGGCGTCACGACAAGAAGAAGATCTCCTACCTGTGACCAGATCCAGCTGCGTGGAGTCCCTGAAGGTAATGCACCGACACAACACCTGTGGGGCTTCACAGGCCCAAAAGTGGTTTTCCTAAGGCCTCCTTCAAACGTCTGTGCCTCCGGTACGTGTTTGGTCTGTTTCCTCACGTACCGGAGGAAAGACTGTGGAAAAAAAGCGCAAATAGGGTCTTACCCCAATATATATAGGGTAGGGAGGGGGGAGTAACACTCACCAGATGTAGTTGTGAGAGTCACAACTACTATAACCGCATGTGATGTCGATCCACGGCTGCAGCCACCAAACAGCAGATAACAGAAAGTAAAGGAGAGAAGCTGTTCACTTGCCGCGCCAATGGATCACTTAGACAGATGTTCAGATCAATGTCACTTTATTTTCATATAGGTCGACGCGTTTCCGGAGCTTCTGCCCCCTTCATCAGGACCATCAGGAACCAAATAACATCAAATCCTTGATGTTATTTGGTTCCTGATGGTCCTGATGAAGGGGGCAGAAGCTCTCGAAACGCGTCGACCTATATGAAAATAAAGTGACATTGATCTGAACATCTGTCTAAGTGATCCATTGGCGCGGCAAGTGAACACCTTCTCTCCTTTACTTTCTGTCCTCACGTACCGGAGACACGGGCACACGTAGACCCATTAAAATCAATGGGTCTGCGCTCACGTGCGTATTCTGCCATGGACCGTGTGTACGTGTGGAGCATATGTGTGCCCGTGTGCTCCGCACGTAGACATGTCTGGTTTTCTCCGGCATCACGGGTGTCACATGGAACGCAAACGGGTCACATGGAACGCAAACAGACCACACGGATGTGTTCCGTGTGACACGCACCGGAGAAAACACTTGTGTCTGCGAGAAAAAAAAACAACTTTACTCACCTTCTCCTGCCCTGCTGTCTCTGCCGCTGCTGTCACTTACTTCCGACCGCCGCTCATTATGCTCATTGCATATTCACTTCACTGCGGCCGGAAGCAGCAGCAGCAGCGGGGAGTCGGCAGGACCGGACACCGAAGATCAGCACCACGGACAGCAACGCCAGGGACAGGTGAGTAGAAAGTTCCCGTTCTCCATGTGTTATCACGGAGAACACACGTAGCCCATAAACACGGGTCACAAAGGGCAAAACGCACCTCTCACAAAACGGGCGTGATTTTCACGGACGTGTGAAAGAGGCCTAAGATTGATTTTCCAAACTCTATAGGATAAGGGATAACTTATCCTATAGAGATTTAAGGGACTGCTGAACATAATGTTGTAGAACAGTCTCATAGACAGTGAATTGAGCAGAGGTGGACGCTCTCAACCTCCGCTCCATTCAGACGGAGTTAGGCAGGATCCGTTCTTCTACAGCGGTATCCAACTCTTCAGAGAGGGGGGATACATTTAAATCTTGGGAACCCCCCCTCTCTACATAATTCTGCACTTATATGGAGATATAAAAACCTGACAAGTTCCCTTTAATTGCTCAACCATGTGTTTTTTACGTAGTCAAAATGACAAGGAAGGCTGTTGAGGAGAGCCATAAGGTGAAATACTTAATTAACCTCTGACATAGAGCACTGAGAAGTGTGTTCAATTAAATCAATTCTCTATACATAAGCCAGTCACTCTTAAGAGGAAGCCAAGATGGCCCCCGATGACATCACAGACCAAACCATCAGCATGGACCCACCAGATGACGTCCCTGCCATCACCATGGTATCATCCACTGAAGTCAGACCCGCCCATCAACAGCAACACGGATTTCCCCATTGGCTAGCCCATGAACTGTCCCACTAAATGGGCATATCTGAACTTGTGTACGCCCCTAGCCTATATCAAGAGGACGCATGCTTCTTCTCTGTCTGTTCGGTGCCATCTTTACTGTGACCAAGAAGAGATTTCACATCCGACAGTGTCTGGTGTGAATTCTTTTATGCATGCACTTGGTATATACCAATTTGGCCAGGCAGTAGGCAACTAGTGATCTCTGGTTAAGAGTTCACCCTAACAAGGCAGCTCAGACATCCTCACCTTCAGAAGTAACTCTGAGATCAGGGATAGCTAGGGCCCCCTAGTCTGAGGGCCAGTTTAGGAGCCCTTGCCCCCCATAACCACAGTGACAGATAGCTATATTCGATATTTGACTAGAAGGTCACAATAAGTATGTGTGGTTCACCATTTATGAGCCAGACTTCTTCTTTCCACTCATACAGCATGGCGTTCATGGCTAAACTGGGTGTATCCACAAGTGATCTGTGATGTCATGTTGTGTACAGATGATATATTAGACCCCACAACCTCAGTTATATCCAGCTACAAAAACATATGTTAGCGTGCTAAAATTGCAATATTTCTCTATGGGTAAAGCAAAATGGTAAACGACCTTGGGAAAATTGCAAAAAAACCTTCTGTGAGAGTCACAAGAGGAACTCCATGTATCCCTATCCTAATGTATATACATATTGTGCAGCCAATGTGAATAATGGGCCTTATGCAGATTTTGTGCTCGGGCTCCTGAGGCTCCAGTTTGCCCTCTGCTTATTATTGTACATAGATGTGATCAGTCTCCTCCGTGTCCTTGATTAATCTCTCGGAGGGTGACGGAGGCTGCCAGGTAATTATATGCTAGCGCCGCTATGCAGTTACGTAACAAGGTGACCCGGAAAATTGGGTTTGCTGGAAAACGTGCCGTAACCATAGCCGATCATGGAATTTCTGCCCCCTAGGTCTCATACCTGTCACTTAGGCTCTACAGCTATAAAACTGCCTGATTGCAATAGATCACTCTGTTTTTATCTAGTAACATTTTGCTCAATTCCGGAGCTGCCCTGTCAAATGATAGTGGCCGGGTACAGCACATCTGCTACATTGATTTGAATCAGGGGCGGATATGCAATGCAGTACCCTGCCACCAGTGGCATACCACCAATGGAGGCAGACCATGCGGCCGTTATGGGGCTCGTGAGTCAGGAGGGCCCGGTGTCAGCGCCTGCATTGGACCACCATCCCCCGTGGGTCCGCCGCCCACATCGCACTTTCAATTCTATTGGCATCACAGATTCTGATACAATTGAATGCAATGATGAGAGGAGCGGAGCGGTCCTAATCTCAGAATTCGCTGTGTCTGCGGTGCTCTGACAGCATAGCGGAGTTGAATGATGTCACTATTGTGCGTCGCTGTGCTGAGATGTGCTTAGCGCAGGATGCAGCTAGGGAACCAAGAAGGGGTGCATAATACTATATTGGGCTCAATAATACTGTGTGAGGGTGCATAATGCTATATGGGGCTGCATAACACTATATTGGGCTCCATAATACTATATGAGGGTGCATGATACTGTATGGGGTACATAGTGCTATATTGGGCTCCATAATACTATATGAGGGTGCATAATACTATATGGGGCTGTGTGACGCCCTGGACCCCAGGGGTCACAGGTAACAACACCTACCACATTACACACACCCCCCCATCCCTTGTGAGGACACACCCGTCACCCGAAAGGGAGACCTGATGCCTTCCTCAGGGCCAGTAGGGCACACCAGGTGGGCGGAGTCAGGTGGAAAGGCACGCCCACCGAGGAGACTACTGTCCTGAGGCAGGAAATAAGAACAGTTAAGTTTTAGTCAGAGAGTTGACAGGAGGTGTAGAGGAGCAGAGCTGTCAGGGACCCGGGTTGGAGCCTGGGATCCCCAAAACATCAGGCAGGCAGACGGTGGTGGCCGCCTGCAGGAGTACCGGTACAGCAACCGGCGGAACCGTAGGGACCGGGCCAGGGTTGGAGCCCACCGGCCCTGAACCGGGGAGTCAACCGTTTACCGGAGCACCAGAAACCGGGTACTCAGACCCCGTCCTAGCTTAGAAGCCACTGAGTATAGGCAAATTAACTGATTGCAGTCTGGACCTCACGGGTTCATCCTCACCCAAAGTCCCGAAAGAAGGCAAAAGCCCACCGATACCGGGTGAGAGCCACCGCCAACGGCCAAACATCCAACGGGCCAGCGCCTGCGGGCAACCGAGGGCTCCTCCGGCAGCTCAACGCCGGGAAGCGGGCTACCACTGTCCAGGCAGGGGAGCCAACAGTCAAACAAGAGGTGCAAGGGAAAGGGGCCACCTTCAGCCTCACAAGGGACACAAGCGGCCGGCTGCGGGACTCGACCAGACCCGAACAGACCCGAACTTTGGTTTACCAGTGATTCTGAGTGTGAATTAATCGTGAGTACACCAGTGCCATCCGGGCACGACACTGCACCGCAGCACGGCACCCTGCACTCCGACTACAACACCGTCGCCAGTTCCTCACCGGGCCCCGGGACACACCGCCCCTATCCACGGAGGGGCTAACATCTAGGCTGCGGCCACAACACCGATCCCGGAGGAGCCCCCTTCACTCCAGCCGCAGCGGTGGTGCATCCCGTCACCACGACCCGTGGGTGGCGTCACGACCCGTACGACGACAACGTGGCCCCCGGCTGCGAACCTCGTCCCACACCACCACTCCACTGCCTCCCCTTAACAGAGTGACGTGGCCCCCGGTCCGGAGGCGCTCTTGCCACCGATAACCCGAGCCCGGACCTCGAACGGCTCAGCCCGAGCAGCGGAGAGCGGCCAGGCCCCTCTCAGGGCGGTACACATCGACTCTTCTGGCGTCACGAACAGGATTCGGACAGTCCACTTACCTGTGGAAGTGCGCCTTAGAAGTATCCGTCAGTGGCGTCCTGCCGAAAAAGTTGAAGTTCCGCTATCTTGGCGCGAACGTTTCCCGCTCGAGTCGTCTTCCCCGAGCAGTGAAGGCGCGAAGGTGACGCCCCGCCCCCAAAGGAGGAGTGCTAAGAGAAAACCAAGGGGGAGGCGGGCGAGGAGGCTGCCTGATGTAACCGAGAAGATAAAAAGGCAGGGACTCCAGGACCCTGCATCCGTTCCGTTCCTGGACCCCGTCGGTGTAGAAGCAGCATGTCCGCCCCATCCGAGCAGCCCGAGGGTTCAGAGCCCGCGCCCGGAACCGCGGCGTGGATGAAAGCCAGGACGGCGGAGATTTGTAAGCGCCACCGGTGCCAGATACGCCTCCTGATGGAGCAGTGGACCGCAGAGGTGGAGGAGCTGGCTGCGATCGCCCGGGTGCACGAGATGGAGGCCAAGTTGGAGGAGCTGGTGAGTGACCCACGCCTCTATGCTCCTTCGAGACCGGCCGCTGCGGCTGAGAGGCCCGGTTTACCCCTGGCCCCTATACGATCTCCGCCGTCGCCCGTGGGAACCGCCGCTGCTGGTCTGCCTGGCCTGCTGCCCCCTGCCATGGCAGCGGGACCCGAAGCGCCAATTCAAGAAAGCCCGAAGGTCGGGGTGGCTGAAGGAGCAGCCGCCCCAGAGGTTACGGCAGCTGACGACAACCCGCTGGCTGCAGAGCGAAAGATGGCCCCAGCGGCCCGCCGGGCTCAGATGGGAGTGATGCCTGACCACGCAGAGACGGAAAGCAGTGGCTCCGGTCCTGACACAGAACCGGTCTCAGGATCAGAGGATGCAGATGAGAGTCTCCTCGACGGCAGTGCCCCAGCGGCCACTTACATCCCGCGAAGCGGGGGGAATGGATACCGGATGGGCCTTTCCCACCAGGCCTGTTGCATACTAGAAATGTTTGAGGCGGAGGTTGAATCTGCGTCGGAGGAAGAGCTGGAGTAAGATAGTAGCCCGTAGGCTATAAAAGGACCCGTCCCCGTTGGGACTTGTGTTTAACCCCCGTTGACAACCCTGTTGCGTGAGTGACTGCTCATGGACAAGGCCGTGGACTTGCTGGCCACCCAAAAACGTTTGGGCTTGTAAATATTGCCCTATCTGCCCCCTTAACATGCCTTCCCGTTCCGTTAGCCTCCGGAGAGGCAGATTGGAGGTAGGACCCACAGCAGAGCAGGCTGGGGTCCGGTCACCACTGGGACCGGTGACCATCCTCCGGGGAGCCCTTGAGCAACAGCCGGGTGCGCCGCACTGTACCCGTTCCCGCCTGGGTGATCTGGCCACGTTCCTGTTTCCGGACTGGGGAAAAGGGGTGCTGCCCGTTTCTTAGGGGCAGCATCAAGGCTAGGTTGTTTGGGTGGGAAAGGCGGAAGGACATGAACCCGTTCCATTAATAAAGTTATGCAACATTAAAGTAAAATGCCTCCCGTTATGGGAAGACCTGCAGAAATCATATAATGTACAAATGTTATTATAATTGTAAATGTTTCCCGTTTTACCGTTTTTACAGTTAAAAGAAAAATAAAAATAAACTGGAGTTGGTCGGGCAGCCCGCAGACGGTCTGCATTAAACCAAGGGGGAATGTGACGCCCTGGACCCCAGGGGTCACAGGTAACAACACCTTCCACATACATACACACCCCCATCCCTTGTGAGGACACATCAGTCACCCGAAAGAGAGACCTGATGCCTTCCTCAGGGCCAGTAGGGCACACCAGGTGGGCGGAGTCAGGCAGAAAGGCACGCCCACCGAGGAGACTACTGTCCTGAGGCAGGAAATAAGAACAGTTAAGTTTTAGTCAGAGAGTTGACAAGAGGTGTAGAGGAGCAGAGCTGTCAGGGACCCAGGTTGGAGCCTGGGATCCCCGAAACGTCAGGCAGGCAGACGGTGGTGGCCGCCTGCAGGAGTACCGGTACAGCAACCGGCGGAACTGTAGGGACTGGGCCAGGGTTGGAGCCCGCCGGCCCTGAACCGGGGAGTCAACCGTTTACCGGAGCACCAGAAACCGGGTACTCAGACCCCGTCCTAGCTTAGAAGCCACTGAGTATAGGCAAATTAACTGATTGTAGTCTGGACCTCACGGGTTCATCCTCACCCAAAGTCCCGAAAGAAGGCAAAAGCCCACCGATACCAGGTGAGAGCCACCGCCAAGGGCCAAACATCCGACGGGCCAGCGCCTGCGTGCAATCGAGGGCTCCTCCGGCAGCTCAACGCTAGGGAGCGGGCTACCACTGTCCAGGCAGGGGAGCCAACAGTCAAACAAGAGGTGCAAGGGAAAGGGGCCACCATCAGCCTCACAAGGGACACAAGCAGCCGGCTGCAGGACCCGACCAGACCCGAACTTTGGTTTACCAGTGACTCTGAGTGTGAATTAATCGTGAGTACACCAGTACCATCCGAGCACGACACTGCACCGCAGCACGGCACCCTGCACCCGAACAACAACACCGTCGCCAGTTCCTCACCGGGCCCCGGGACACACCGCCCCTACCCATGGAGGGGCTAACATCTAGGCTGCGACCACAACACCGATCCCGGAGGAGCCCCCTTCACTCCAGCCGCAGCGGTGGTGCATCCCGTCACCACGACCCATGGGTGGCGTCACGACCCGTACGACGACAACGCGGCCCCCGGCTGCGAACCTCGTCCCACACCACCACCCCACTGTCTCCTCTTAACAGAGTGACGTGGCCCCCGGTCCGGAGGCGTTCGTGCCACCGACAACCCGAGCCCGGACCTCGAACGGCTCGGCCCGAGCAGCGGAGAGCGGCCGGGCCCCTCTCAGGGTGGTACAGCTGCATAATACTATATGGGGCTCGATAATATTATACGTGGATGCATAATACTATATGGGGCTGGATAATATTATGTGGGGCTGCATAATAATATATGAGGCTGCATAATAGTATATGGAGGTGCATAATGCTATATGGGGGTGCATTATACGATATGAAGAACTATGGATGATGCATTTTAATATAGGAGAACTAAGGGGAATGCATTATAATATATGAAGAACTATAGGGTGCATTATACTATATGGATGACTATGTGGTGCATTATACTTTATGGAGGGCTACGGGGTGCATTAGACGATATGGAGGTCTACGTGGGGCATATTATACTTTATGGAAGACTATGGGGGAGCATTATACTATATGGAGGACTATGTGAGGCCATTATAATATTTGGAGGGCTATCAGGGAACTGTGGCTCTTATCACTTTACCCTGCGGATATTCTGCACTTGTGGATTTTGCTTCAGATAAATGGAATATATACAATTGCGCAAAATTTGCGGCAACAATTTCTGCAACTATTCCATTTCACCTGAAACCACATTATTACATGAATGGAACAGATTTTCAGTTGACAATTTTTTTTGCATTACAGAATCCAGTCTGGTAATTAACCCTGTGTAATCAATACAATCCCAAATACTGAAAATGCAGTGGATGTTCCTCAGCGTACAGCACGTTCGCTGTGTTACAGCATAATTCATGAGATTTTAGCCGTGCGCTTGAAATCTGCAGGATGTCAGCTTACCCTGTGGATGCAAATTTCCCCGACATCCCCACCCTGCGCCATCGCATTTTCGTAATAAAATTGCTGTGGCGTCTCCACTGCATGAGGTCTGATGTGGAGACACTACGCAGGTTTGTACCCTAAGGTTATGAACACACGACATCTTTTTCAGGCAGGTTCCCCTGAAAAAGGGCTAAAAAAATTGATAATGAACATATGCATTGAAGTGTCTTCTGAGCTTGTTTTAACTTCTTTAGGTTTCGAAAGGCGGCTAAAAAAGGGAGATCTGACTATTTGCAAAAGTTAAGGCCCCCCCCAAAAAAAGGCTGGAAGTAGCCGCAAAAAAAGATGAGTCACAAAAAAATGGCCAGTATCGTGTGCACATACTCTAAAGCCAACCGTACACATTAGATGGCCGGAGGTTGAACGATGCTTTGGTTGATCATTCATCCGACCGACAACCCGGCCATCTCTCCAATACACAAGAGGATTCGTTTGGCCGATGCACATGTGTTGTCTATGAGGAAGCTGCCGGCTGACATCTCTGGTGGCGGCTAATCTCTGGGAGAACGAAGAGATTGGCAATGTGAAATTGGACGACCATTGGTGCCCCCATACACATTCAAGAGTGGGCCAAAACTATCAACATCGGTGGTTCGGCTCCTTAGCTCTTGGGCCCCTGTGTGAGGGCACAGGTTGCATCAATGATATGTCTGGTCCTGGCTAAGTACCTGGCCTGTGTGGACATAATCTTAAATATGCAAGACCTGGACCCCAGAGATTCCCCTAAAGAGGCCTTTGATCATCACAGAACCCTACAGTGATCCAAGTTTGATTTCCTAGAGCCTTCAGCGTTCAAGGATTAGAGGGAACCTGTCACCACTTTTTTGCCCTATAAGCTGCGGCCACCACCACCGGGCTCTTATATACAACATTCTAACATGCTGTATATAAGAGGCCAGGCAGGGGGTATTACATAAAAAACACTTTATAATACTTACCTAACGGTTGCGCTGTGGGCCTAATGGGCATGTCCGGTGCCGGCGCCTCCTTTTTCGGCCATCTTCGTCCTCTTTCTGAAGCCTGGGTGTGTGAAGCCCCACAGGTGTGGTGTCGGTGTCGGTGCATTACCTTCAGGGACTCCACGTTGCTGAATCTCCGTCACTGGTAGGAAATCTTCTTGTTTGATCGTGACGCCACTCTCAGTATTGCGGCCAGTAGCGACCGCCACTGCAGGTTGAGGGTCGCCTGGGGCTGATGGTGTGTGCAGTTAGATGTAGGAGCCTCCTGAGAGTGAGGCAAGCCCCAGGGCCCTGTGTAGGTTTGTAGTACCACAAGTCGCAGAATGACCACACAGGCAGGATGTCTTTCAGGGTTTTTACTCACATTAGATGGCAGGGTGAGTAACCCGGGCGTAGCTGAGATGAACCAGGTAGGAACCAGGTATCCTTCAGGCTGACTTTATGAGGGTGACTACTGACTCGCCTTCCTTAGCCCTTGGTGGTTTGGGGTGACCCCGACTTTTAGTCCCTATGGGGGTCACCCAGGGAAGATGCTGAAGCCTCTCTCCCCTTCGTTTGCCGTGTGCTTGTTCCCCGGACCAGGCCACTCCAGCCTCTTGCCTCCTATGACCTATGGGCCCTAACTTGTGGTTACGTGGCTGCGGCTTTTGGTTGTTGTGGTGTGGGCTGTAAGAGCCCCACACCGGCAGGTTTAGCAGGGAAAGGTGAATCTATCCCCGCTTCGGGATCTGCCGCCCGGTTGGGCCTGGTGCTCTCTAGAAGTCTCCGTACTTCCCACTCCGTGCACTCTCTAGCTGAAGCTGGCTTTCAGGCAGCACTTCTAGTTGACCGTTCTCCCCCGTCTGTAGTCACTGCGCGGGCGCTGTTAGACAGCAACAGCCCCACAGGTCTGCTCCTCACTGAGCCCTATGGAGTTCTGCTCTAACCGACTCACTGGTGGGTTTTTCCATCTCTGCTCTTTCTGCTGACATCTCCTCAGTCCGAGCTCCAAGCTCTAACTAACTCCTCCTATCTCTCTTTCCTTCCCCACTTGTGTCTGCCTACGCCACCTAGCAACCAGACTCTCTTACCACACCCCTTGAGAGGAGATGGAAGCTCTCACCCCCTCCACTATTCCAGTGAAGGCGTAGGCTCTGCCCCCTCCTGGGTTCCCCAGGGGTCCTCTCTTAGGTACATGTGTGAGGCCTGATCACTATGCGCCTGTGTTCCACACCCCTGTCAGCCATCTGGATTACCTGTATTGTACTGTTCCCAGCATGGGTGCAGCACTCAGTGGTGCCTGACCAGGTCAGGGGCGCCACATTCCCCCTTAGTTATCACCAGCACGTCCTCGGGCTGCAAGACAACATTTTAAAATGCATAAAACATTAAAACATGTAAAACATTTTTAAAACCACCAGGTATCAGACATCACCACCCTCCACCCACAAGTCCGTTAACCCACCCAAAACCCTCTCACGTTGGCCGCAACTTCAGCCACTTCTGGCAGGATGTATAGGCGGCTTTCATGGGCTGGTGGTTTCAGGGTATACCTGGCCTGGTGGATCCGCGCCGTCAGCCTCTTCTGGCGGGATGCAGAGGCGGACTCCACAGTTGGTGCTGACCAGGTACCCTCTTTGTGGTGGTGAGCCAAGGCCCCATAAACAGGCGTGCTCTCTGGTCGCAGGTGAGCCAAGGCCCTTTTCTACGGACGGGCCCCCCTGGTTGCAGACGAGCCAAGCCCCTAAACAGGCTGGCCCTGGTGGTGGTGCCACTGGTGTAACTATTTACACTGCGAGAGTTTGTGGCTATAGCAAGTTCATAGCCTTAAAGTTTATTTCTCACAATAGTTTTTGTGGGCACATTCTTGAACTTTAAAACGTTGCAAACAAAACTTTCAAAACTTTAACTTCTGTACTTCTTTTCTGTACTTTACTTTACTCCTCTTTTTCACTAGGGCGAGGGCACGTTGGGCACTGGCACCTGTGACTTTCCTGCTCTTTGTCTCTTTCTTCATCTGTAGGATCTTTATCTTTCCGTTCTTGGTCTTCATCTGTTTCCTTTTCTGTATCTGTTTCTTTATCTCTGTCTTGTCTTTCTTGTCTTTCTTGTCTTTCTTGTCTTTCTTGTCTTTCTTGTCTTTCTTGTCTTTCTTGTCTTTCTTGTCTTTCTTGTCTTGGACATGGTGCTACATCGAGCGCATACAATCCCCTTTCACCTTCATGCAGAGTGAACTGTACTGCTTCTCCAATTTTCAAATTTCTGCCTGAATGTCCTCTGGGCAGGTGGGTTTGAACATCTCTCCTGTTAACAAATATGCCCTCTTTTATTCCTTTCACTACAATGAAGCCGTATCCGCTTTTCAGGTTGAAGTCCTCTACTATTCCTCTGTAAAGGGGTCCTCTAGCCTGGGCTTTGGACCTTCTTAGGCACCTTTTCTCCTCCAGATCTCTGGCTGTAACCTCTTTCTGTTCTGGGGACTGTGGTGTCGGAGGACGCTTTGATCTGCTGCGCCGTGTCTTGCGGGCTGGGTTCATGCCTGTGGGCTCCCAGATGAGGTCTTTAGGCTGATCTTCGTCTGCTGACGGTGTCAAGTCTTCCTCCTCCCAGCGGGAATAGGGCAGCAACTCCGGCTCTGGGTAGGGGTCTGCTGCGGCTGGCGTCGGAGTCAGCCCTTCTGCTCCCTGGCCTCCTCTCCCCCTTGGTTCTTCCTGGCACTCCTCTGGTGGCAGGACTGGGGACGGACTTTCTTCTGCTGGCCCAGGCGGAGGACTCTCCGGCGCGGCTGCAGGGGTTGCCTGAATCTCCTCAGGGGTGCATGGGGGGCGCAGGTACAGATCCACCAACCACTGGGGAAACTTGGCTTCCATGTCAGCCCTCATCTGCCAGTATTCTTCCTCCAGCGTGGGCTTCCTATCAGAGACCTCCGTGGATTGGGGAGCGGTATCAGCTCTGGCCTTGCAGGCCGGGGTAAATGGTATGTCTCTTTTATCTTGGCGGGCCGCGCCCTGTATGGCGGCGGCCTGGTCTTGGCGGGCCGGGCAGGGCATCGCTGCGGCGGCCTGGTCTGTGCGGGCAGGGCAGGGCATCGCTGCGGCGGCCTGATCTGTGCGGGCCGGGCAGGGCATCGCTGCGGCGGCCTGATCTGTGCGGGCCGGGCAGGGCATCGCTGCGGCGGCCTGGTCTGTGCGGGCCGGGCAGGGCATCGCTGCGGTGGTCGGAGCTTGGCGGGCCGCACCCGGCGGGGCTGCGGCCTGGTTCAGCATATCACCTGCGGCGCGGACGAGCGTCGCTGCTGCGTTGGAGTCTTGGCGGGCTGGGTTCAGCAGGGTGGCAGCCTGGGTCAGCGTCACACCTGCAGCACGGATGAGCACTGCCGTGGTGGTCGGAGCCCTGCGGGACAGGCGGGGCATCGCTGCAGCGGCCTGGGCTTGGCGGGCTGCTTCTAGCGTGGCTGCGGCCTGGTCCAGCATCGCCGCGCCGGGCGCCTCTTCGGGGACCGCGGGCGTGGCTGCAGGGGTCGGGGCACTCGCGCTGGCCGGGGCATCACTTGACTCACCCACCGGTGGCAGCATCGGGGTCTGCGTCGTCGCCGCTCGGTCTGACATGCGTCGCGCGGCTCCCTCCTCGTAGGTCCGCACCGCCGCAGCCATCCCCAGGAACTCCGCGTACTCTTCTCTGACCTGCTCTATGACCCGGGTCTCCAGTCGATCACAGAACTGGGCCAGCTCCCGATACCACCAGGCAGCGGAGCCTGGTTCTGGGTTCCTGCTGTCAGACGCCATTCCTTCTGCGCCGTCTTCCGCACGATCTCCCAGCGGTGGCCTCGTCGCTGCCTCCTGTAGCAAGCTGTCCAGCTTCTGTTCTGCCTCTTTCAGCAGCTTCTCTCCCAGCAGCAGGCTTGTGGCTCCCTTTCTGTTCCGCCGTTTCTCGACGCTTCCACTCTCATAGCTGGCAAGGTCAGAACTCTGCAGGGGATCTCTGGGTAGCCACACCTCTTCGTGGGCGGTAACTTCTCCCAGCGCGGGCTGCTGTTGTTTTTCAGCGCGCTTTTCATGGTGGCAATATGGCGGCGCTTCCAATTTTTCAAGCGGACCGCCCAGGCACATGGTCACCTGTCTGAACAGGTCTAGTCCTTATCCTGTTCGTGACGCCAGATGTGAAGCCCCACAGGTGTGGTGTCGGTGTCGGTGCATTACCTTCAGGGACTCCACGTTGCTGAATCTCCGTCACTGGTAGGAAATCTTCTTGTTTGATCGTGACGCCACTCTCAGTATTGCGGCCAGTAGCGACCGCCACTGCAGGTTGAGGGTCGCCTGGGGCTGATGGTGTGTGCAGTTAGATGTAGGAGCCTCCTGAGAGTGAGGCAAGCCCCAGGGCCCTGTGTAGGTTTGTAGTACCACAAGTCGCAGAATGACCACACAGGCAGGATGTCTTTCAGGGTTTTTACTCACATTAGATGGCAGGGTGAGTAACCCGGGCGTAGCTGAGATGAACCAGGTAGGAACCAGGTATCCTTCAGGCTGACTTTATGAGGGTGACTACTGACTCGCCTTCCTTAGCCCTTGGTGGTTTGGGGTGACCCCGACTTTTAGTCCCTATGGGGGTCACCCAGGGAAGATGCTGAAGCCTCTCTCCCCTTCGTTTGCCGTGTGCTTGTTCCCCGGACCAGGCCACTCCAGCCTCTTGCCTCCTATGACCTATGGGCCCTAACTTGTGGTTACGTGGCTGCGGCTTTTGGTTGTTGTGGTGTGGGCTGTAAGAGCCCCACACCGGCAGGTTTAGCAGGGAAAGGTGAATCTATCCCCGCTTCGGGATCTGCCGCCCGGTTGGGCCTGGTGCTCTCTAGAAGTCTCCGTACTTCCCACTCCGTGCACTCTCTAGCTGAAGCTGGCTTTCAGGCAGCACTTCTAGTTGACCGTTCTCCCCCGTCTGTAGTCACTGCGCGGGCGCTGTTAGACAGCAACAGCCCCACAGGTCTGCTCCTCACTGAGCCCTATGGAGTTCTGCTCTAACCGACTCACTGGTGGGTTTTTCCATCTCTGCTCTTTCTGCTGACATCTCCTCAGTCCGAGCTCCAAGCTCTAACTAACTCCTCCTATCTCTCTTTCCTTCCCCACTTGTGTCTGCCTACGCCACCTAGCAACCAGACTCTCTTACCACACCCCTTGAGAGGAGATGGAAGCTCTCACCCCCTCCACTATTCCAGTGAAGGCGTAGGCTCTGCCCCCTCCTGGGTTCCCCAGGGGTCCTCTCTTAGGTACATGTGTGAGGCCTGATCACTATGCGCCTGTGTTCCACACCCCTGTCAGCCATCTGGATTACCTGTATTGTACTGTTCCCAGCATGGGTGCAGCACTCAGTGGTGCCTGACCAGGTCAGGGGCGCCACAGGTGCATGACGCGTCTACATCATACACACTCGCCGGTCCTGCGCATGCGCACTACAATACTTTGATCTTCCCTGCTCAGGACCTGAATGCCAGCGAGTGTGGATGACGTCGGACCCGTCATGCACCGCGACTAGAGAAGAAGGAGAACAAAGATGGCCAAAAGAGGCGGCGCCGGCACCGGACAACGGAGACGCCCATAAGGCTCACAGCGCGACCGTTAGGTAAGTATTATAAAGTGTTTTTTCATGTTCTACCCCTGGCCCGGGTCTTATATACAGCATGTTAGAATACTGTATATTAGAGTCCGTTGGTGGTGGCCGCAGCTTATAGCCAAAAAAAAGTGGTGACAGGGTCCCTTTAAATCAATTGTCTCTTCAGAGAGGACGTAGATAAACTCTAGTGCCACCTATTGGAAGAAGCAAGCCAAAAAAACAAAAGGGACGCTTTAATGAGCCTTGTCATATGACTTGGGATTTATTCCCAATTAGAACCTCAAACTTGGATGATAACATGCAGGACTCCAGTGCAACACAATGTCTTACGTTATATAGTTACATATTGGAAGTTTCCATGCAATATTGGACCACATAGACTTATACAGCATGTGGTGTCGTAATTTATGCAACTAGAAATAATTGAGAAGGCACTACCATGCTCGGGTGCTCAGTACTCGTAACTAGTGATGAGCGGGCACTACCATGCTCTGGTGCTCGGTACTCGTAACTAGTGATGAGCGGGCACTACCATGCTCTGGTGCTCGGTACTCGTAACTAGTGATGAGCGAGTGTGACGCCCTGGACTATCCAGGTCGTCCCAGGTAGACACAACAACACTACACCCCCTCTTCCCAGTTAGGTAACAGCAGTCAAACTAAAAGCCTTGTCACCACCCTCCAGGTTTGATGTCCACACCAGGGGGGTGGAGCCAGGTGGTTGGCTCCACCCACCGAGGAGTTCACAGGCCTGGAGGCGGGAAAACAGTCAGTGTGTGTAGTCTAGCTCAGGCTCTGGTAGAGACAAGTTCAAGTCCAGAAGCAGACCTGTGCTCAGGCCTGCCAAAGACTACTCCGGTGGCTGGGTTGGAGCCCAGTCACCATTGGCAAGGAGGCAGACGGTAGTGGCCGCCTGAAGTAGACCGGGAATACGACCGGTGGAACCGTAAGGGACCGGGACAGGGTAGTGGCCCGCCGTAACCGAACCGGGGAGCCAACTGGATACCGGAGCACCAGGCAGGGTACGCAGACCCCGAACTAGGCTAGAAGACACCACCATAGTCAAATCAACAGATTGCGGTCTGGATCTCAGGGGTTCACACCTAAGGCCAGATTGAAGGCAACAGCCCAACCCGTACGGATAGGAGCCACCGCCAAAGGCCAGAGATCCAAAGGGCCAGCGTCTGCGGGCAAAACGGGCTCCTATGACAGATACACGTCGGGGAGCGGACTACCGGTGCCTAGGCACAGGAGTCAAGATTCACATACAGAGGTGCAGGAGAAAGGCGGACATTACCAACCTAATCTGGGAAAAGCTCCAGCCCACCGAGGAGTTCACAGTCCTGGAGGCGGGAAAAGCAAACAGTTCAGTTTTGGAGGTGAAAGTGGAAGGAAGGAAAGTAGTAGTGGAGCAACTAACTGACAGCGTCTGGGTGTGTGGCCCGGGCGGTACAGCAAGGTTGGCAGACGGTGGTGACCGTCTGCAGGAGTGACCGATTGGAGTCTACCATAAGGACCGTGGACGGACGGTGGCCCGGCGGTACCGGACCGGTACACAAAGAGAAGTCAGCACCATCTGGCAGGGGTTTACGGACCCTGACAAGGCTAGGAGTCGCCGTGAATTTGTCGAATCCGTCAGCGAAGGGAACCTCCTGGGTTCCCCAGCAGCCAAGTCCTGACAAAAGGCAACAGCCAAACCGTGAGAGGGAGACACCGCCACCGCCAAGACAACCGTTTTCCAGGGCCAGAGCCTGCGGGCAAAAGGGGGCTCCTCCAGCCCATATCCAAGCTGGGGAGCGGGTTACCGGTGGGAACCCATCGTAACCATCTACCGTACATAGGTGCAGGGAAAGGCAGTCACCATCAACCTGCCGGGAGCAGAAACCACCGCAGCCGTCAGTGGGACCCGTCCATCCAGCCGTGTGTTTTACCGAGAACTGTGTCCTCATCATTGGCTGAGTGAGTACCACAGTGCCGTGCGGCACAGCGCTGCCCCTGCGACCCTGCACCTCACCAGGCCCCGTAACCCGCCTGCCATCCATCCCTTCCCCCCTCACCGGGCCCCGGGACAACCAACCCCCTACCCACGGAGGGGAGAACTAACAACAAAGCTGCTCCCTGTCACCGCTCCCGGGATCCCCATCCAGAGCAGCGGTGGTGTCACCAAAATCACCACAACCGTGGGTGGCGTCACGGACAATACTCAAATCCCCCATCCAATCAATCCCTACCCCTTTTCACTCACGGGCGAGGAACGCCGCTCGAGTCCCCGGGATCCGGCCCACCGCTCGAGCCACCGCCGAGCAGCAGCAGCCGGACCCGAGCAGTGGGAGAGCGCAGCGTCCCCTCCTCCGCCCGCGACATCTACAATCACCACAACCCGTGGGTGGCGTCACGAACTATCACTTCAAACCAAACACCCAAATCCCTGCGTGTAGCGCCATCTCCCTTGCAGAGCGACGTGACCCCCGGGTCCGTGAGAGGCTCGAGCCACCACCCGCAGTACGAGCACGGATCCGAGCGGCTCGGCGGTCGCAGCCGAGCCCGTGGGGCGGTACACGAGCACTACCATGCTATGGTGCTCGGTACTCGTAACATGCAGTTGGATGCTCAGATTGGCGTGACTCGAGTACAGAGTATAATAGAAATCAATGGGAGACTTGAATATTTTTCCAGAAAATTGCCTAGAAAAACGCTCAAGTCCCCAATTGACTTCCATTATATTCGGGTTCTCAAGTCATATCCATCCAAGCATCCAACTACTTTTTACAAGTACCAAGTATGGCTGTGCTCTCTCATCTCTAGATCTCACCATGTGTGTCTCTTGTCTGTAGTGTTCCTTTAAATCTCCCATAAGCCACTATGTTGAACTAATTACCAGATTACAGCTGACTTCTATTTAGGACCATAGTGGGGATAAATAGCCATGTGTGGCCTCTAAGGTCATTCTCTTTCCTGTGGTTTGGGCAGCAGAAGTAGTGCAGGTACGTAGCGATCAGGATGGGTCCGGGTTTGTGGCTGTTTCATTTTATACATTAGAAAATACATATTTTTTTCTAGGCTCCCTGCCTTTGTATCTGTGCACTTTATGTTTTTATATTTTTACATTCACCCAGGTTTGTGTTTTCCCTTTTTTTTTTTTTTTTTTTTTTAAAACATATAATGCAGTTTTTGTTCCAGGCAGAGTGGCCAAGGGTTATTTGTGTATGGTTAAGAATAGTGATGGGTGAGTGCTCAGTACTTCATCAGGGTGCTCGGCCAAGTATTGTAGGTGCTCGGATGCGTTTGAATTTGGTCGTTCATAAAGTGCCGGCTTGCTTCACTGAAGGCAGGCACTCAAGTGAGAGATACTTGTCTGAATTTCTCACTGTGGGTTAAAAAAAAAAAAAAAAAAAAATCTTCACTCCCCAGAAATGCCCTGGGTATGTGTGCAGAGAGCTGTGCTGCCCAATGAACTTCCATTATACATGAGTTGAACCCGTCTGACGTGCTGACTTGGGTAGTGAGGGCTCAAACATTGTGTCACTCATCTTTCCAGGCACTGTTGTGCTCACTCATCAATTAGTTGAAAACCTTCATTCATGGGTTTTCAATAAGCAATGGTGGATATCTACTAAGCAAATGTTGCTAAAATGTTATACAGTGTGGGTTACACTTGAATTATGTACCACCCTAATGGGACAGGTGGATGAGACCTATTGATGCCTGGAAGGTCAATGTGAAGACCGTAGCACTTTAGTGAAAAGTACTGTATAACCCCCATGGTCTTTGGACTGACCAGTCAATGTTGTGTAATGTGTTATCTTGAGATTGAGCATCTCCATTCTTTGCACCCCAATTTTGTTAGGGACCAAGTGAGTGCTACAGTTGTCTATAGCAATGTTTGCAGTACCCCCTTCATGACCTAAATTTATGGTTACAGGTACCTCCTAGACAGGGGTGGACATTTAACTGGTGCAACATGCTGTCATGAGTGAGTCATGATTTCTGGCCATAGAAAGTCACAGCGCTAAATGCTCCCTGACTTTCTACTGTTCCTGCTGTCGGTATTCATTGGTATAGGTAGCTCTCCTGCTGGATCCATCTCTTCCCCCTTTTTGGACCCAGCAAGAGCTCCCCTTCTACCAAGCTTCTGATTATCATTATTCTCTTGTTGCTTAAATACCCCTTCTTTCCTTTAGACTATTGATATTATTCAGTTCACTCAAGCCTTGGTTGCAAGCAGGTGGCTTGTACTCCTGTGGTATTGTTGCTGAAGCTTTGCTGAACTTCAGTAGCTCATGCATTTTACCCCTGTGTCCTCCTTGTTGTCTTCGTTTAGTGGGGTTGACTAAGAGCTCATCCCACCTGTTCCCTATTTAGGGCCAGCACTAGGGATACCTAGGGGCAGGTATCTTGCTCAGCGTATAGGTTCATCTAGGGTGGTGACGGACCCCAGGGACCAGCAGTAGGTTTGGTCAGATGTGACAATCTTCCCTTTCCCTTGCCGTTC
The DNA here is from genome assembly GCF_048569485.1 of Anomaloglossus baeobatrachus. Classification (NCBI taxonomy): domain Eukaryota; kingdom Metazoa; phylum Chordata; class Amphibia; order Anura; family Aromobatidae; genus Anomaloglossus; species Anomaloglossus baeobatrachus. The sequence continues at coordinate 41,412,779 of NC_134356.1, read as the reverse complement.
ACTTAGTACTCCCCCATACCTAGCATGACACACGTGCGGTCGCACAGGGTCCAAAGATGTCAGGGAGCCTATTGACCTCCAAAGCAGAAGGAATTGTACATTATGAGCTTTTGGGCTGAAAAGGGCCCTTATAAAGTTTTTGCACAGGGGCCCTCGTCTGTCTGCTAGTATCTTTGGCCTACATGGCAAAGAAGGGGGCCCAAGTGTCTGCGTAAACGTTGTGCTGTAATTGTGACACGCTGAGGCTGTGGGGGTTACTTGTTACCGGGCTGCGGTTCTGTTTCTGGGACGCTGCGTTGGCAAGGCCCGGTTCCGTGACCATGTCAAAGTAGAAATGATGATGGTAGTTTATTACACCACCTGTGGTATGTGGCAAGCTAGTTGCTGCGGGATGGGGACCCTGGGAGGGCAGATGGTGGTGCAGCTTGGTTGGTATAGCTCTCAGCAGGAAGAGCTGGGCCCCAGGGCAATGGGGGAGTAGTAGGTGACGGCGGGGGTGCAGGCGAATAACGGAGCAACACAGGGATGCAGTCTAAAGGTTTTTACTTGCTGTAGCAGGTTCCAAGGTAACACGACTAGTCAGTGCTTGCCTTTTGGGGTGCTGGGGTCCACTGTGATGGGCTCCAGTCGATCCTGGTTAGTTCGGAGGTAAAGTCTGGTGCACCTTTCTTAACTTCCCTGGTCGTCTTCCTGCGCTGACTTCTGTCCCGTGCCTATGCACACAGTGCCCTGAGCCGGTGTCTGGATCCTTCACAAGGGGGAACCAGTCAGCCTAATCCCTTTTGGTCCTATGTGGTCACCTTCCAGCGGAGTTGGCTTCGGTACTAATGTGTCCTCAGCCTCTGGTTTTACTAATGGAACACGTTGGTACTTCTCCACTAGTCTAGGGACCAGTCCTCATTCTGCGGCCAAGTCCCTCCACTTCAATATCTTGTATGTGGAACGAAGCCATGGGAGTATGGTGCACTTCACGTGGTCTCTAGGACCCCTTTCTGTCTTATTCCTGGGTTGAGCTGCTCCAAGCCCTGACCCGGTGGAGAGCTGCTAATTGAGGTTGTGTGCGTACCGGTGGATTACCTCTTCTGTACCCAGGATGGGATGTCACACGTCTGGCTGAGGTGCAGTACCTCTGTGGTGACTAAAGCCTCAGGGGTGCCACAGTTGCACCCACTTCTCCTTGACTGTCATCCTTCTCTATGCGGAAGCTGTCTGTCGGAGCGGTTGGCCTGATTGAAAGAAAGCGACTGTCTGTAGGGAAAACGTGACTATCTGCAGACTTCCACTATGGAAACAAGTAAACATATAGATTAATTCAGCGTGACATACTTTTTGTGATACCTAGTCTTTTTTGCTACATGGTTAACCCTTATCTGCCATGCTGGCTTCTTATCGGTGTGTTCTGCAGTGTCAGCCTTTGTTTTTCTATCCTCTGACTAGAAGACCTCTTTTAGTTTTCTAACAATGAGCTCCTGTATGGTGCTGGCAATGTTTTTTAGGCCCAGGAGGCGTATGAAGAAGGGCTGGGCCTGTGCTGCCCTTGTAGAGTTGTCCTTGGAGGGGATTGAGTGAGGTGATGGGGTGTGTCTGTCTGTAGTGATGTAGTCTGAAGTAATGAGGCTGTAACCACTCCTCTGCCTCATTCTGACAGCAGAAGCCTCACAGAATCCGACTCCACACGTATGTACTCTGCCATTGTGCCCTTCTTCTCTTGGAGGGGGGATAGTCTTGCTTGTGCTGTTGCTTTTCTTTGCGAATTTCCTAGATGGCTGTGCTCCTATGCTGGTATCTTAATGAGAGGACCAGGATGCCCTGGGTGACCCTTGTATTTTGGCCGTGATCCCTACACTCTGATCCTCTGGCACGTCTCGCCTGTATGATGCTGAATTCTGTAGTTCTGCCGTTAAACCCTTTCGTGTCTATACTGGCGCAATTGCGTAACCTCTTATTATTGGTACACATCTTGTGCTTTACGTGCAATCCTGCACAGGCCGCCTCATTGTAGAGCCTGAGCTGGATGCCTGCCAGATCTACACGCCTGCACTTAAAGGGCCTTCAAAATCCATACATAGTAGTGCCTCACAACAGAGACCGGTGCACGTCACCCTTTTAACCGGGTAGAGGAAGGTAATACAGTCTCCTTGTACAATGGCCTTCAGGATGGAGCAGATTAACCAGTTACTGGAACTAGGCAGGAAATGAGCTGTTCTACATCAGAAACAAAAAAACCCCCCCAAAAAAAAATATTCCCCAGGTTGTGAGTTTACACATAGTAGGCTGGCCATACTCGGAAAGAATGAATGGGCTTGCACGTCTCAGACTTCTAACTCTGATCAATTGTAGAACTTTACATTTTTCATTTCTTGTGCTCAGAGTAAGGCTACTTTCATACATCCGGTATTTGCTCTGCGGCACAATACGGCGCTCTGCAGAAAAACCGCAACCGTTTTTTTTTTTGCCGCCGGTTGCGTGTTTTTTATTTATTTTTTTTTTTTTTTTGCATAGACTTGCATTAGTGCCGCAGGGGCTTGCGTTCGGTCCAGTTTTTGCCGCATGCGGCAGATTTAGCCGATGCCGCGGCCCGATAGAACGTTCCCTGCAACGTTTTTTTTGCTCCGGCAAAAAAACCCGCATCGCGCCACATCCGGCCGCTGCGACGCATTTTCAATGCATGCCTATGGACACCGGATGCGGCGCGATGCGTAAAAAAAACGCATCCGGCCGCCGCATGTGGTTTTTTCCACTGCACATGCTCAGTAGCATGCCGCAACCGGAAAAAAACCGGACCGGCCGCATGTAAAAACTTATGCAAAGGATGCGGTGTTTTCGCCGCATCCGTTGCATAGCTTGCACAGCCGGATTGAGCCACAGTGCTCAAACCGGATGTGTGAAAGTAGCCTAAGGCTAGGTTCACATTTCCGTCAATTTGTATCAGTCACAATCCGCGGCTCTGGTAAACAACGGAATCAGTTTGGCGGATTCTGTTTCCCATAGACTTGTATGAGTGGCAGATTGCGACTGACCTTGCGTTACATCCGCTGCGCGGTGCATCAGTAGTCTTTGGACTGACCACTGGGTGGAAACGACGCAGAATGTAACGTTTTTGTGCTGTCAAAACTAACGCACCGCGCAGGAATCCGTCAAGCTTGTAATGTTTGTCTATGGTGCTGGATTCCATCTTACTACGGAATCCAGTACTGGATTCCGTCATGCTCTACTGAGCATGTTTGGCACACCCACTAGGCTGTCCCAAACGGATCACTACGGATCCGTCAAACTGACGCAGTTTTTTTTTCACAGGATTCCTGTGAAAAACACATCCGTTGCGTCAGCTGCCATCTAAAAAACGACAGATCCATCGCTGATGGACCTGACTGATTTAAAACAGAAATGTGAACCTAGCCTAAAGGGAATTCGTGCGCCCAAAAAACGTTGACCCACTTGCTAACTGATGCAGAAGGACACTCCGAACAGAAGAGAATGCGGAATGTTCGACACATCTCTATCAATGGGGCCTTCTGCATCAGTTGGCAAATCGGTGTATTTTAGGGATAAACCCTGTCTCTTGTGTGGCCTACATCCTAAAGGAGCTTGCACTAAAATTCCAGATCTGTAACCTACGTGCACATGTTCAGTATTCGGTTGCAGAAATTTCTGCACCTCTTTGCAGGAAAAACACCTATTCTATGTGTTATATGCATTTTGGGGTGAAAAAAAGCTGAAATTGAAATGATGAGGATTTAAATATGTATTCCCGCAACATCTGCAGGACACGTCAGGTTTCTCATTGACTTTGCTGGCATAAGGATTTCCTTCACATTTTGTGACAAATCTGCACTTAAAATGCAGCAAAGTTTGTGTAAATTACTCAATGAATGGCTGCCGTTTGCTGTTGCGTGTGGCGCTCTTGCTGGCTGGCAGCCATTCACACGTTGACAGAGTATGCAGGATGTGGATTAGGTTACACTCCTCCAGAGCTGTGGATGTGGCACCAGTTGTCCTGACTGTTTAGCTGCCAGTTGATGGCAGTACCACCTGCATGTTAAAGGGGTGGTTCACTACTCCTGCAATAGTGGCCACATCCCTGTAAACTGAAAGACAAGTATTCTTCTAAATACCTTGTTTAGAAAATTCTGCTTGTGAGCAGCGCTATTGCGGTCTGCTCATCCCCAATGAAGTGACACTTGGGCTCCGAAACCTGAGATCCAGTGAGTTCTTGTCAACTGGAAGTTGAACTGACATCACTGAGGCCGGCCCAAGTCTCCTTGAGTGACTGGGCTGTTGGTGGCAGGGCTGTGGAGTCGGAGTCGGAGTCGTGGAGTCTGAGTCGGAGTCGGAGCTCATTTTGGTGGAGTCGGAGTCGGTATAAAATGCACCGACTCTGACTCCTAAAATATATAATAAATTGGGGACAGGAGTGCAATGCAGAATGTGCTGAATATTTTACTAAATAACAACATTTAGTATAATGCTTATATTTAAGTGAAAAATTTATTGTAGTACAATGTGAACATCAGACATTTAATTGTTTTTATGATACAATAATCAAGATATTTGGATAGAACATAAAATATTTATTGGAATACAACTTTAGAACACAAAAAAACTAATAAATTGTAAATATGTAATATATATAATATATATATATATATACAGTGTATATACACACACACAAGATATATATGTAATCTACTGTATATTACATAGTGTATTACATATTTACAATTTATTACAGTTTTTTGTGTTCTAAAGTTGTATTCCAATAAATATATTTTATGTTCTATCCAAATATCTTGATTATTGTATCATAAAAATTATTAAATGTCTGATGTTCACATACACATATTCATGTACTACAATAAATTTTTCACCTAACTATAAGCAATATATGTCTGAGTCTGAGTCTGAGTCTGAGTCTGAGTCTGAGTCTGAGTCTGAGTCTGAGTCTGAGTCTGAGTCTGAGTCTGAGTCTGAGTCTGAGTCTGAGTCTGAGTCTGAGTCTGAGTCTGAGTCTGAGTCTGAGTCTGAGTCTGAGTCTGAGTCTGAGTCAGAGAATTGTCTGAGTCTGAGTCTGAGTCTGAGTAAGAGAATTGTCTGAGTCTGAGTCTGAGTCTGAGTAAGAGAATTGTCTGAGTCTGAGTAAGAGTCTGAGTAAGAGAATTGTCTGAGTCTGAGTAAGAGTCTGAGTAAGAGAATTGTCTGAGTCTGAGTAAGAGTCTGAGTAAGAGAATTGTCTGAGTCTGAGTAAGAGTCTGAGTAAGAGAATTGTCTGAGTCTGAGTAAGAGTCTGAGTAAGAGAATTGTCTGAGTCTGAGTAAGAGTCTGAGTAAGAGAATTGTCTGAGTCTGAGTCTGAGTCTGAGTCTGAGTAAGAGTCTGAGTAAGAGTCTGAGTAAGAGAATTGTCTGAGTCTGAGTAAGAGAATTGTCTGAGTCTGAGTAAGAGAATTGTCTGAGTCTGAGTAAGAGAATTGTCTGAGTCTGAGTAAGAGAATTGTCTGAGTCTGAGTAAGAGAATTGTCTGAGTCTGAGTAAGAGAATTGTCTGAGTCTGAGTAAGAGAATTGTCTGAGTCTGAGTAAGAGAATTGTCTGAGTCTGAGTAAGAGAATTGTCTGAGTCTGAGTCTGAGTAAGAGTCTGAGTAAGAGAATTGTCTGAGTCTGAGTCTGAGTCTGAGTAAGAGTCTGAGTAAGAGAATTGTCTGAGTCTGAGTCTGAGTCTGAGTAAGAGAATTGTCTGAGTCTGAGTAAGAGAATTGTCTGAGTCTGAGTAAGAGAATTGTCTGAGTCTGAGTAAGAGAATTGTCTGAGTCTGAGTAAGAGAATTGTCTGAGTCTGAGTCTGAGTAAGAGTCTGAGTAAGAGAATTGTCTGAGTCTGAGTCTGAGTCTGAGTAAGAGTCTGAGTAAGAGAATTGTCTGAGTCTGAGTCTGAGTCTGAGTAAGAGTCTGAGTAAGAGAATTGTCTGAGTCTGAGTCTGAGTCTGAGTAAGAGTCTGAGTAAGAGAATTGTCTGAGTCTGAGTCTGAGTCTGAGTAAGAGTCTGAGTAAGAGAATTGTCTGAGTCTGAGTCTGAGTCTGAGTAAGAGTCTGAGTAAGAGAATTGTCTGAGTCTGAGTCTGAGTCTGAGTAAGAGTCTGAGTAAGAGAATTGTCTGAGTCTGAGTCTGAGTCTGAGTAAGAGTCTGAGTAAGAGAATTGTCTGAGTCTGAGTCTGAGTCTGAGTAAGAGTCTGAGTAAGAGAATTGTCTGAGTCTGAGTCTGAGTCTGAGTAAGAGTCTGAGTAAGAGAATTGTCTGAGTCTGAGTCTGAGTAAGAGTCTGAGTAAGAGAATTGTCTGAGTCTGAGTCTGAGTCTGAGTAAGAGTCTGAGTAAGAGAATTGTCTGAGTCTGAGTCTGAGTCTGAGTAAGAGTAAGAGTCTGAGTAAGAGAATTGTCTGAGTCTGAGTAAGAGTCTGAGTAAGAGAATTGTCTGAGTCTGAGTCTGAGTAAGAGTCTGAGTAAGAGAATTGTCTGAGTCTGAGTCTGAGTCTGAGTAAGAGTCTGAGTAAGAGAATTGTCTGAGTCTGAGTCTGAGTCTGAGTAAGAGTAAGAGTCTGAGTAAGAGAATTGTCTGAGTCTGAGTAAGAGTCTGAGTAAGAGAATTGTCTGAGTCTGAGTCTGAGTAAGAGTCTGAGTAAGAGAATTGTCTGAGTCTGAGTCTGAGTCTGAGTAAGAGTCTGAGTAAGAGAATTGTCTGAGTCTGAGTCTGAGTCTGAGTAAGAGTAAGAGTCTGAGTAAGAGAATTGTCTGAGTCTGAGTAAGAGTCTGAGTAAGAGAATTGTCTGAGTCTGAGTCTGAGTAAGAGTCTGAGTAAGAGAATTGTCTGAGTCTGAGTCTGAGTAAGAGTCTGAGTAAGAGAATTGTCTGAGTCTGAGTCTGAGTAAGAGTCTGAGTAAGAGAATTGTCTGAGTAAGAGTCTGAGTAAGAGAATTGTCTGAGTAAGAGTCTGAGTAAGAGAATTGTCTGAGTCTGAGTCTGAGTAAGAGTCTGAGTAAGAGAATTGTCTGAGTCTGAGTCTGAGTAAGAGTCTGAGTAAGAGAATTGTCTGAGTCTGAGTAAGAGAATTGTCTGAGTCTGAGTAAGAGAATTGTCTGAGTCTGAGTAAGAGAATTGTCTGAGTCTGAGTAAGAGAATTGTCTGAGTCTGAGTCTGAGTAAGAGTCTGAGTAAGAGAATTGTCTGAGTCTGAGTCTGAGTCTGAGTAAGAGTCTGAGTAAGAGAATTGTCTGAGTCTGAGTCTGAGTCTGAGTAAGAGTCTGAGTAAGAGAATTGTCTGAGTCTGAGTCTGAGTCTGAGTAAGAGTCTGAGTAAGAGAATTGTCTGAGTCTGAGTCTGAGTCTGAGTAAGAGTCTGAGTAAGAGAATTGTCTGAGTCTGAGTCTGAGTCTGAGTAAGAGTCTGAGTAAGAGAATTGTCTGAGTCTGAGTCTGAGTCTGAGTAAGAGTCTGAGTAAGAGAATTGTCTGAGTCTGAGTCTGAGTCTGAGTAAGAGTCTGAGTAAGAGAATTGTCTGAGTCTGAGTCTGAGTCTGAGTAAGAGTCTGAGTAAGAGAATTGTCTGAGTCTGAGTCTGAGTAAGAGTCTGAGTAAGAGAATTGTCTGAGTCTGAGTCTGAGTCTGAGTAAGAGTCTGAGTAAGAGAATTGTCTGAGTCTGAGTCTGAGTCTGAGTAAGAGTAAGAGTCTGAGTAAGAGAATTGTCTGAGTCTGAGTAAGAGTCTGAGTAAGAGAATTGTCTGAGTCTGAGTCTGAGTAAGAGTCTGAGTAAGAGAATTGTCTGAGTCTGAGTCTGAGTCTGAGTAAGAGTCTGAGTAAGAGAATTGTCTGAGTCTGAGTCTGAGTCTGAGTAAGAGTAAGAGTCTGAGTAAGAGAATTGTCTGAGTCTGAGTAAGAGTCTGAGTAAGAGAATTGTCTGAGTCTGAGTCTGAGTAAGAGTCTGAGTAAGAGAATTGTCTGAGTCTGAGTCTGAGTAAGAGTCTGAGTAAGAGAATTGTCTGAGTCTGAGTCTGAGTAAGAGTCTGAGTAAGAGAATTGTCTGAGTAAGAGTCTGAGTAAGAGAATTGTCTGAGTAAGAGTCTGAGTAAGAGAATTGTCTGAGTCTGAGTCTGAGTAAGAGTCTGAGTAAGAGAATTGTCTGAGTCTGAGTCTGAGTAAGAGTCTGAGTAAGAGAATTGTCTGAGTCTGAGTAAGAGAATTGTCTGAGTCTGAGTAAGAGAATTGTCTGAGTCTGAGTAAGAGAATTGTCTGAGTCTGAGTAAGAGAATTGTCTGAGTCTGAGTAAGAGAATTGTCTGAGTCTGAGTAAGAGAATTGTCTGAGTCTGAGTAAGAGAATTGTCTGAGTCTGAGTAAGAGAATTGTCTGAGTCTGAGTAAGAGAATTGTCTGAGTCTGAGTCTGAGTAAGAGTCTGAGTAAGAGAATTGTCTGAGTCTGAGTAAGAGAATTGTCTGAGTCTGAGTAAGAGAATTGTCTGAGTCTGAGTAAGAGAATTGTCTGAGTCTGAGTAAGAGAATTGTCTGAGTCTGAGTAAGAGAATTGTCTGAGTCTGAGTAAGAGAATTGTCTGAGTCTGAGTAAGAGAATTGTCTGAGTCTGAGTAAGAGAATTGTCTGAGTAAGAGAATTGTCTGAGTCTGAGTCTGAGTAAGAGTCTGAGTAAGAGAATTGTCTGAGTCTGAGTCTGAGTAAGAGTCTGAGTAAGAGAATTGTCTGAGTCTGAGTCTGAGTAAGAGTCTGAGTAAGAGAATTGTCTGAGTCTGAGTCTGAGTAAGAGTCTGAGTAAGAGAATTGTCTGAGTCTGAGTCTGAGTAAGAGTCTGAGTAAGAGAATTGTCTGAGTCTGAGTCTGAGTCTGAGTCTGAGTAAGAGTCTGAGTAAGAGAATTGTCTGAGTCTGAGTAAGAGTCTGAGTAAGAGAATTGTCTGAGTCTGAGTCTGAGTAAGAGTCTGAGTAAGAGAATTGTCTGAGTCTGAGTCTGAGTAAGAGTCTGAGTAAGAGAATTGTCTGAGTAAGAGTCTGAGTAAGAGAATTGTCTGAGTCTGAGTCTGAGTAAGAGTCTGAGTAAGAGAATTGTCTGAGTCTGAGTCTGAGTAAGAGTCTGAGTAAGAGAATTGTCTGAGTCTGAGTAAGAGAATTGTCTGAGTCTGAGTAAGAGAATTGTCTGAGTCTGAGTAAGAGAATTGTCTGAGTCTGAGTAAGAGAATTGTCTGAGTCTGAGTAAGAGAATTGTCTGAGTCTGAGTAAGAGAATTGTCTGAGTCTGAGTAAGAGAATTGTCTGAGTCTGAGTAAGAGAATTGTCTGAGTCTGAGTAAGAGAATTGTCTGAGTCTGAGTAAGAGAATTGTCTGAGTCTGAGTAAGAGAATTGTCTGAGTCTGAGTCTGAGTAAGAGTCTGAGTAAGAGAATTGTCTGAGTCTGAGTAAGAGAATTGTCTGAGTCTGAGTAAGAGAATTGTCTGAGTCTGAGTAAGAGAATTGTCTGAGTCTGAGTAAGAGAATTGTCTGAGTCTGAGTAAGAGAATTGTCTGAGTCTGAGTAAGAGAATTGTCTGAGTCTGAGTAAGAGAATTGTCTGAGTCTGAGTAAGAGAATTGTCTGAGTCTGAGTAAGAGAATTGTCTGAGTAAGAGAATTGTCTGAGTCTGAGTCTGAGTAAGAGTCTGAGTAAGAGAATTGTCTGAGTCTGAGTCTGAGTAAGAGTCTGAGTAAGAGAATTGTCTGAGTCTGAGTCTGAGTAAGAGTCTGAGTAAGAGAATTGTCTGAGTCTGAGTCTGAGTAAGAGTCTGAGTAAGAGAATTGTCTGAGTCTGAGTCTGAGTAAGAGTCTGAGTAAGAGAATTGTCTGAGTCTGAGTCTGAGTAAGAGTCTGAGTAAGAGAATTGTCTGAGTCTGAGTCTGAGTAAGAGTCTGAGTAAGAGAATTGTCTGAGTCTGAGTCTGAGTAAGAGTCTGAGTAAGAGAATTGTCTGAGTCTGAGTCTGAGTAAGAGAATTGTCTGAGTCTGAGTAAGAGAATTGTCTGAGTCTGAGTAAGAGAATTGTCTGAGTCTGAGTAAGAGAATTGTCTGAGTCTGAGTAAGAGAATTGTCTGAGTCTGAGTAAGAGAATTGTCTGAGTCTGAGTAAGAGAATTGTCTGAGTCTGAGTAAGAGAATTGTCTGAGTCTGAGTAAGAGAATTGTCTGAGTCTGAGTAAGAGAATTGTCTGAGTCTGAGTCTGAGTAAGAGTCTGAGTAAGAGAATTGTCTGAGTCTGAGTAAGAGAATTGTCTGAGTCTGAGTAAGAGAATTGTCTGAGTCTGAGTAAGAGAATTGTCTGAGTCTGAGTAAGAGAATTGTCTGAGTCTGAGTAAGAGAATTGTCTGAGTCTGAGTCTGAGTAAGAGTCTGAGTAAGAGAATTGTCTGAGTCTGAGTCTGAGTAAGAGTCTGAGTAAGAGAATTGTCTGAGTCTGAGTAAGAGAATTGTCTGAGTCTGAGTAAGAGTCTGAGTAAGAGAATTGTCTGAGTCTGAGTAAGAGAATTGTCTGAGTCTGAGTAAGAGAATTGTCTGAGTCTGAGTCTGAGTAAGAGTCTGAGTAAGAGAATTGTCTGAGTCTGAGTCTGAGTAAGAGAATTGTCTGAGTCTGAGTAAGAGAATTGTCTGAGTCTGAGTCTGAGTAAGAGAATTGTCTGAGTCTGAGTAAGAGAATTGTCTGAGTCTGAGTCTGAGTAAGAGAATTGTCTGAGTCTGAGTAAGAGAATTGTCTGAGTCTGAGTAAGAGAATTGTCTGAGTCTGAGTAAGAGAATTGTCTGAGTCTGAGTCTGAGTAAGAGAATTGTCTGAGTCTGAGTAAGAGAATTGTCTGAGTCTGAGTAAGAGAATTGTCTGAGTCTGAGTAAGAGAATTGTCTGAGTCTGAGTAAGAGAATTGTCTGAGTCTGAGTAAGAGAATTGTCTGAGTCTGAGTAAGAGAATTGTCTGAGTCTGAGTCTGAGTAAGAGTCTGAGTAAGAGAATTGTCTGAGTCTGAGTAAGAGAATTGTCTGAGTCTGAGTAAGAGAATTGTCTGAGTCTGAGTAAGAGAATTGTCTGAGTCTGAGTAAGAGAATTGTCTGAGTCTGAGTAAGAGAATTGTCTGAGTCTGAGTAAGAGAATTGTCTGAGTCTGAGTAAGAGAATTGTCTGAGTCTGAGTAAGAGAATTGTCTGAGTCTGAGTCTGAGTAAGAGTCTGAGTAAGAGAATTGTCTGAGTCTGAGTAAGAGGAATTGTCTGAGTCTGAGTCTGAGTAAGAGAATTGTCTGAGTCTGAGTAAGAGAATTGTCTGAGTCTGAGTCTGAGTAAGAGAATTGTCTGAGTCTGAGTAAGAGAATTGTCTGAGTCTGAGTCTGAGTAAGAGAATTGTCTGAGTCTGAGTAAGAGATTGTCTGAGTCTGAGTAAGAGAATTGTCTGAGTCCTGAGTAAGAGAATTGTCTGAGTCCTGAGTCTGAGTAAGAGAATTGTCTGAGTCTGAGTCTGAGTAAGAGAATTGTCTGAGTCTGAGTAAGAGAATTGTCTGAGTCTGAGTAAGAGAATTGTCTGAGTCTGAGTAAGAGAATGTCTGAGTCTGAGTAAGAGAATTGTCTGAGTCTGAGTAAGAGAATTGTCTGAGTCTGAGTAAGAGAATTGTCTGAGTCTGAGTCTGAGTAGATTCTGAGTAAGAGAAGACTGAGGTATGTCTGAGTCTGAGTAAGAGAATTGTCTGAGTCTGAGTAAGAGAATTGTCTGAGTCTGAGTAAGAGAATTGTCTGAGTCTGAGTAAGAGATTGTCTTGAGTCTGAGTAAGAGAATTGTCTGAGTCTGAGTAAGAGAATTGTCTGAGTCTGAGTAAGAGAATGTCTGAGTCTGAGTAAGAGAATTGTCTGAGTCTGAGTCTGAGTAAGAGTCTGAGTAAGAGAATTGTCGATGAGTCTGAGTCCTGAGTAAGAGTCTGAGTAAGGAATTGTCTGAGTAAGAGTCTGAGTAAGAGAATTGTCTGAGTCTGAGTAAGAGAATTGTCTGAGGTCAGAGTAAGAGAATTGTCTGAGTCTGAGTAAGAGAATTGTCTGAGTCTGAGTAAGAGAATTGTCTGAGTCTGAGTAAGAGAATTGTCTGAGTCTGAGTAAGAGAATTGTCTGAGTCTGAGTAAGAGAATTGTCTGAGTCTGAGTAAGAGAATTGTCTGAGTCTGAGTAAGAGAATTGTCTGAGTCTGAGATAAGAGAATTGTCTGAGTCTGAGTAAGAGAATTGTCTGAGTCTGAGTAAGAGAATTGTCTGAGTCTGAGTCTGAGTAAGAGTCTGAGTAAGAGAATTGTCTGAGTCTGAGTCTGAGTAAGAGTCTGAGTAAGAGAATTGTCTGAGTCTGAGTAAGAGAATTGTCTGAGTCTGGAGTAAGAGAATTGTCTGAGTCTGGAGTAAGAGAATTGTCTGAGTCTGAGTAAGAGAATTGTCTGAGTCTGAGTAAGAGAATTGTCTGAGTCTGAGTCTGAGTAAGAGTCTGAGTAAGAGAATTGTCTGAGTCTGAGTCTGAGTAAGAGTCTGAGTAAGAATTGTCTGAGTCTGAGTCTGAGTAAGAGTCTGAGTAAGAGAATTGTCTGAGTCTGAGTCTGAGTCTGAGTCTGAGTAAGAGAATTGTCTGAGTCTGAGTCTGAGTAAGAGTCTGAGTAAGAGAATTGTCTGAGTCTGAGTAAGAGAATTGTCTGAGTCTGAGTCTGAGTAAGAGTCTGAGTAAGAGAATTGTCTGAGTCTGAGTCTGAGTAAGAGTCTGAGTAAGAGAATTGTCTGAGTCTGAGTCTGAGTAAGAGTCTGAGTAAGAGAATTGTCTGAGTCTGAGTCTGAGTCTGAGTCTGAGTAATGAGTCTGAGTAAGAGAACTGTCTGAGTCTGAGTAAGAGAATTGTCTGAGTCTGAGTAAGAGAATTGTCTGAGTCTGAGTAAGAGAATTGTCTGAGTCTGAGTAAGAGAATTGTCTGAGTCTGAGTAAGAGAATTGTCTGAGTCTGAGTAAGAGAATTGTCTGAGTCTGAGTAAGAGAATTGTCTGAGTCTGAGTAAAGAGAATTGTCTGAGTCTGAGTAAGAGAATTGTCTGAGTCTGAGTAAGAGAATTGTCTGAGTCTGAGTAAGAGAATTGTCTGAGTCTGAGTAAGAGAATTGTCTGAGTCTGAGTAAGAGAATTGTCTGAGTCTGAGTCTGAGTAAGAGAATTGTCTGAGTCTGAGTAAGAGAATTGTCTGAGTCTGAGTAAGAGAATTGTCTGAGTCTGAGTCTGAGTAAGAGAATTGTCTGAGTCTGAGTCTGAGTAAGAGAATTGTCTGAGTCTGAGTAAGAGAATTGTCTGAGTCTGAGTCTGAGTAAGAGAATTGTCTGAGTCTGAGTCTGAGTAAGAGAATTGTCTGAGTCTGAGTAAGAGAATTGTCTGAGTCTGAGTAAGAGAATTGTCTGAGTCTGAGTAAGAGAATTGTCTGAGTAAGAGAATTGTCTGAGTCTGAGTAAGAGAATTGTCTGAGTCTGAGTAAGAGAATTGTCTGAGTCTGAGTCTGAGTAAGAGTCTGAGTAAGAGAATTGTCTGAGTCTGAGTAAGAGAATTGTTCTGAGTCTGAGTAAGAGAATTGTCTGAGTCTGAGTAAGAGAATTGTCTGAGTCTGAGTAAGAGAATTGTCTGAGTCTGAGTAAGAGAATTGTCTGAGTCTGAGTAAGAGAATTGTCTGAGTCTGAGTAAGAGAATTGTCTGAGTCTGAGTAAGAGAATTGTCTGAGTCTGAGTCTGAGTAAGAGTCTGAGTAAGAGAATTGTCTGAGTCTGAGTCTGAGTAAGAGTCTGAGTAAGAGAATTGTCTGAGTCTGAGTCGAAGGTTGGCTTACCGACTCCACAGCCCTGGTTGGTGGCGTTTCGCTGCTCATGGCCCAGCATCGCTCCTGCTTGCGGTGCTTTGCATCAAAGAAGATAGCGCAAATGACATGCTGGGCCATCTCCTTTGATGCAGAGCACCGCAAGCAGGAGCGATGCTGGGCTGTGATGAGCGGCATAATGCAGCCCAGTCACTCAGGAAGACTGGGGTTGGGCTCAGTGATTGGTCAACTGGAAGTTGACGTAACCTCACCAGATCTGAGGTTACGGAGCCCGCGGGGGTCACTTCACAGGGATGAGGAACGCAATAGCACCACTTGGTCAGAATTGGCCGAACAAAGTATTTAAGGAAGGCTTTTTCTATCAGTTTTAGAGATGTGGCCACTATTGCAGAGTAGTGAACTACCCCTTTAATGTGGCAGTGAAGGCAGCTGGCCGTAAATGAGGGTTATCTGCACGCCATTCACTAATCCAGCTGACTAACTTTGTGGCAAAACTGTCTAAAGGAACGAAGGCAAGAGCAGTGACTTATGAAATGGCATTAATTTTGACTTGCATGTGATGAAGCCCTTAAGCCTCATTAAGTTTATTAAAAGAAATGGTCTGTTGCCCATAGCAACCAGAGTATGGCTTTCAGAACTCTGCCATCGTTGACCAAAGCAACCAATCACAAAGCAGCTTTCATTTATTCAGAAATGAAAGTGGAACTGTTGCTATGGGCAACAGACAATTTTAATGAGGCCCTACTGTGACCACAAAACATCAAATTTAGTTAGCAGTGCCAATGTTCTGCAGACAAATCTCATGGCCTCCTATAGAACAAAGGACCTCATAAATATAAGTTGGTGGGGTCTGATGTATATAAGAGAGGGGGGGGGGGGGGGGGGTGGCTTCCCAACTGCTGGATATTGGGGATGAGGCCACTGAAACCTCAAGATCTGGTCCTCAGTGGCTCCTTTCGCCTCCCCGTTAAATCACTCAAGGCCACGTTCTTGTATCTATGGTGGATCAAGAGGGACCAGTTGGCCAAATGATGGTTTAGCAGATGGCTTACTTGTGTCTGGCCAGGTCAATGATTACTACATGTGGTGGTCCCAACTGTACACATGACACTGTTAGCCTAAGCCTGGTTTCACACGTGAGTGCCTTGCGTGTATCTTGCGCGTGTTTCGCGGTGCATCACCCGTAACGGCCACACTCTCCTCACAGGAGTGTCTCGGCTGCATAGAGATGCATGCAACCGACCCGCTCCTGTGAGGAGTGAGTCCATGCCGGGTGATGTACCGTGAGATACACGTGAAGCACTCGCAAGTGACACCAACCTAAGAACATGACTCTCTGGTCCAGAATGGTGGTCTATCATAAGTTCCCCTCACAACCTTTCTCCAGTCCAGAGTGTGACTGTGCCCTGACAGTGGTCCTATCAGTAACAATACATAGAATAGTTTCCACTTCTGTCAGGGCAGCAGTTCCTGACATGGAAATATGACCTTGACGTAGGATTAACACAAGCCACATTGCTTCCATTGCTATGGGGCTGGATGCACGCACCATACAGGGGGAGGATTACATGGTTATGAGTAACGACTTAAAAGTTGCACAACAAAAATACTAATAAACTGCATGAGAAGCCATATGTGCAAACCAAATATCACATCCACCCTTGGTTCTATTCCAGACCTACTTAAACATGCATTTTGTAGTGCATTCTCTAATTTAATTTGGAAAAAACTTATATCTAGAGTCACAATTTCAATAAATGTCATTATTTAAGGGTTAAATTACATGGTCGCTGTTCGCCAGTTGTAGTTCAGAAAGAGGCTTAAAGGAAATCTGTCACCAGGTTTTTGTGCCGCCCCCCCCCCCCCCCCCCAATCTGAAAGCAGCATATTATAGAGACGGAGATCCTGATTCCAGCGATATGTCACTTACTGTGCTGTTTGCTATTTTGATAAAATCAATGTTTTTCTCTACTGCAGAGCTCATGAATATGCTGGACTACCTGGCAGCACACAAAGTAGTCCTGTAATGATGACCTACTGCTAACCTGTGTTTTTTTTTTTTTTTTTTTTTATCAAAACTACACTAAGCAGCCCAGTAAGTAGCAGCTGTGGTGGTAGGCCCTCCGCAGGTAGGGCTGAGCCCAGGGAGCCGTGTAGTGGAAGCGCCGGAATAAGGGAGGCCACACTGGGCTTGTAATAGTCTCTAATCGCTCTGAAGCCTTGGATGGCTGGTTCAGGTCCCTGTATTTCCAGTGCCAGTTTGATGACTTGGTTGCTCTGTCCTCAGCACCCTCTGTGTTTTGGGTCCCCGTAATTTGGGGGCCCGACTGGCCCTTATTGTGGCAGTCTCCTCGTCCATACAGCGGGCGGTGTGGACCCTATAGGGCTCGTCTGTCCCGAACCATGATCCTTGCTTTACTGCTGATGCCCCTGGATCTGTAGGTCTGTGAGGTCCATGAAGGTCTCCTCACTGTGCAGGTATTTGCCAGGCTGTATGAAACTGTCACCTGACCTAGGGCCCTGTGCCCCGTCGGTGCTCTGGTCCCGGCAGTACTTGGGTATACCCACCCTGGCGACCACGCTCCTGTGCCACCGGGGTCACCATTGCATGACCCAGCTCTAGGCACCTCACTCTCCTATTTCCACTACGGTCTTTGACTACTGTCCACTCCCACCAGGTTGTCTAGTCCCCTGGTCTGGCTCCGCCCTCTGGGTGGCCATCCCCTTGTGTCTGACTAGTCCATGCCCCCTGGTGTCGTAGAACTAGGATTTTTAGTGTGTAGGTGCTACTGGCACTGGTGTTCCAGGTCCCAGGGGGTAGGCCCTGCATCCTTGCCGAGGATGCAGTACCGAGTAGTGCACTGAGTGGCTCAGGGGCGCTACATATACTTTTGTAAATGTGCCAGTTGCTTGGAATAAGGTTCTGGCCTCCATTCACTGATGGAAGCAGTTGTAGTTTTCAGGATTTCTGATTGCATTCAACGTAATGTCCTTTCTTTTTAGTAATCAACCATGGCAACTGTACAAGCAAAACTGCTGAGCTGCGTCGCGTCTGATAAGACCGCCGCTCCAAGAAACAAGATAACAGTCGTAGGTGTCGGGCAAGTTGGCATGGCCTGTATCATCAGCATCCTGCAGAAGGTATGTGCCAAATATAACCACTCACAAAGCGCGTGACCACGACCTTCAGCAACCATTTGTCTGAAGCACAGAGGGAACATCAGTCTATAGTTGCATAGAAAGTACAATGTCTGCAGAAGGAGACAAATGCTTGAGTCCCCAAACAATACAGGTTATTCTAGTTAATAGTTGTGCATACAAAGACATGCATGTGTTTTTAAGACTTCCAATGTCTGATCACTATATACCGGTATTTATGTCTTTATATGCACAACTCTTCTTAATAAAATGCAGGGAAATTCATCCTATGCCCTTGGAACTCAAAATTAATAAGATTTGTTTTACAAGCACTTGGATAAATCAAGCATGGTGTACAGTCTGCTTTATTACATCATGTGACCAGCCTATCTAGTACCTCAAACAAAGAAATTACAATGTACCAAGAAGAGCCATAGGGCTGTATAGAAATGTGAAGCCTCCCCACCATCAGTGTTATCTGAACCCTATGGCATTCAGTTATAAGACAAGATGGTTACTATAGAAAACAAAACGGATTGTATTGTCTCACAACTGACTGGACCAAAGCAGCCTAATGTCTATGAGGCTGTTTGGGACAGATGACAGTCCATCTATCAATTTGTCCTCAGATCCTTATATAAAATTGTCTTTAAAAAAAAAATTGACCAGCATTTAATGACTTGTGTGTATGGTCTATTAAAATATTCCTTAATCCAGACCAAAGACTGAGACGGGCCATGCCTGGTGGCAATGTTACCAGAATAGATGAAAGGGGATGGGAAAACCTAATGACAGGTTGTCTGTTTTTGCAACTTGACTCAACTGAAGTGAATGTAGCTGAGGTATAATACCAATAAACGAGTTAATCATCTAAAGTTTTAGCTTTATCCCGTTTTCGAAAAATGGCCTACACCTGATCAGTGGTGACTTGATGGCCATGTAGAGCGTGTTCCTGTGCTATCAACTAATCACATCTAGCTAAACTAGCCTTGAATGAAGGCAGCCAATGGAGGTCACCACTGAGCATTGAGCTACCCATACTTTGACATCAGAGATGGGGAAAACAGGAGGCTAAGGGTAAATGGCCAATGGAGAAGATGTGACGAGGACAAGCCAGGTGGCCATATTCCATGTAGTAAGGCCTACAGGTTTCAGAGTAAACACTTTAGGACTGGAACTACTACACTTGTACACATAGACCTAATAAACAACTAACCTTGCTTGCCCTCTTCACACCTTGTCAATATCCTCAATCAGCAGTGGATTTTAACTCTTAATGTCCTGTTTTCTATCTCTGCAAGCAGAGGGGTCACAGCATCCACATTTGAGCAAATTCCTATGGTTTTGGGTACACAACCGCTCCCCACCAGGTGACCACTATACAATTACTGACTTTCTCCCACATAAGACCCTATTGCAACTGTCTTCCATACTTTGACCTCACAGATCTATAAACTTGGCCTGACTGTATTAACAGCCTATTTCTTCAACAGGAGCTTGCTGATGAACTGGCCTTGGTTGACATCTTGGAAGACAAATTGAGGGGTGAGATGCTGGACCTGCAACATGGAAGCCTGTTCCTTAAGACACCAACCATTGTTGCTGACAAAGGTGAGGAGTAAACTTTTAGGGCTGAGGCACAACCTCAACTCCATTTACCATGGCACAAGCAAAAAAGTCTGAGGGTATGAATAGGTTGTATGGGGTAGCCATGTGTCACCCCCAGCACAGACTAGAGGTGCTCTGATCCAGGGTGGTCGTGTCTCGAGGGGTCTGGACCCAGGCTCGGCAGACACTCCTATCCTTGAAAGGAGATTATTTACAGGGGAGAAGTTTGACGCCACCTGTGGTTTGTGGTAATGGGAGTACTGCCGCTGCTGGAAGGAGTACCAGGGCGGATGGTGTGGCGCAGCAAGGTGTCAGTCCCTCCACAGGCAGGGAAGGCCCCGGCCTCCGGGGTATTGGTGGGATATTTGGGAGCGCAAGGTGCAGGGGACCAGGGTACTCACTGGGTATTCATGCTGGATGAGAACTATAAGGCTATGTGCGCACTAGAAATGTGAATTTTCTCAAGAAAATTTCTTGAGAAACTTCTGCCAGTGAAAGATTTCCGGACCTGCGGAAAAAATCCGCATGCGGATTTGCCGTGGATTTGCCGCAGGTTTGTCCCTGCAATAAATAATAAAGGTAATCGATAGACAATGGATAGATGAATAGATAGATAGAGGGATAGATGAATAGATAGAGGGATAGATGGATAGATAGATGAGAAAAACCTATATAATGTTCCACCCCCTGCATTTTCTAAGCTGGCACCCTTTAGTGACTTTCATGTGGCACTAAAGGGTGCTTAGCCTTGTATTTAGCCATAAAATAAATAATTAAAAAAAAAAACGACGTGAGGTCCCCCCATTTTTTTGTAGCCAGCTAGGGTAAAGCAGACGGCTGCAGACCACCGCTGGCAGCTTCACCTTGGCTGATAATCCAAAACAGTGGGCACCCCACGCTGTTTTAAATTATATAAATAATTTAAAACAAAAAACGTGCGGTCCCCCCCCCCCATATTGGATCACCAGCCAAGGTAAAGCGGAGAGCTGGGGTCTGATATTCTCAGACTAGGGAGGTCCACTGTTATTGGACACTCCCCAGCCTAAAAATAGCAGGCCGCAGCCGCCCCAGAAGTGGCGCATCCATTAGACGTGACAATCCTGGCGCTTTGCCCCAGCTCATCCCGCGCCCTGGTGCGTTGGCAAACGGGGTAATATATGGGGTTGATGCCAGATGTGTAATGTCACCTGGCATCAAGCCCTGGGGTTGGTGAGGTCAGGCGTCTATCAGATACCCGACATCACCAACTCGGTCAGTAATAATTAAAAAATAGACAACAAAAAAAGTTTTATTTGAAAACTCTCCCCAAAACATTCCCCCTTTAACCAATTTATTGAAAAGAGCACAATCAATTCCACGTCCGGCGTAATCCAATAAGGGGGGGGCACGGCGATCCATACCATAGTCGCTGTCCCAGTCAATGAAGAACAGAATGTTCCCCATTGGCTGGGAGAGCAATGCAGTGACCTGAGCTAACATCAATAGGTCAGCTCAGGTCACTGCAGGGGATGACGAGCGCTGCCATCAGGAGCATAGATGAGATCATTACCTGCTGTGATCATCTCCTGTACTGCTGACGTCTACGTTGTCACTGACTTCTATGCCCGCCGCGTTGTCAGAAGAAATCGCGAGAGCCTGTGACGTCACCGCTAGTGACAGTCTCGGGCCGCTCACGAGACGGGCATAGACGGCAGTGACGTCAGGAGGCAGGAGATCGTCACAGCAGGTAATGATCTCACCTCCTGACAGCAGCGATCGTCATCCCCGCGGCTCCCAGCACTGCAGGGTGTCAGTGTCTGCCTGCGCTGCCGCGTGACAGGCTGCTGACACTGCGGGCAGACACTGACACCCTGCAGTGCAGGCAGCCGCAAGGCCGGAGCAGGACACAGACTGCACGGGCACCTGGAGGTCGCACGGAAGTGCTTCTGTGCGGCGTCCAGGGCATGTGACGTGGGTGTTTACTCTGCTCCGCCTCCTCTTCCTGGCATAATGACATCGCTTCCTGCAAAACCGCAGGCAGCGATGAGCATTCCCACAGGTAATTCGCGGCTATTCCGGTGCTATACCGCACATCATTGCTACCTGCGGAATACCCCTGGAATACCGCAGGCACCTGCGGAAATTAATGGACATGCACATTTTCTCAAAGTTTCTTGAGAAAAATCCGCACAGTGCGCACAACTTTTTTTTTTTTTTTTTTTTTTTCTCATTGAATTTCATGGGAAATGTCTGCACAAAGATTGCAGACATTTCTCAAATTTCCAGGGCAAATCCGCGGGTAAATCCGCAGGTAAAAAGCTCTAGTGCGCACATAGCCTAAAGCACACACTGAAGATAAACCAAAGTCTCTGCATCAGTCACTGCGGGGAGCCCATCCAGGTGTCCGCTCCCACCGGTGTCACTTGGTAATCTGAAGCCGCCTCTGTGCACGAGTTCTGTTGTGGCCCCTTGGCTTGAAGCTGTTGCTTTTAGTGTAGCTGTGCTCTTGATAGCTGGCACTTGGGATTTTAGTGGGCCGCATTACTGGAAGGCTCTGTCTTTCTCCACCCACCCCCCCCCCCCCCCTCACCTTGCAGTGTGCTGTCTCCTTCAATCTCTGAGCTCCTAGGGAAGTTCATAAAGACTCTCCCTCCAAGGTTATCAGGACGTTGAATCGGCTCCTAACCTAGGGACCCCATCGTGCTCGGTACCGGTCAGTTCTTTTGGATTTCTGATGCCGGCAGTCCTTGATTATGTCCGTTGCACCCTTCCAAGGTCCCCGGGAGCTACTCACTGAGGGCTCTCTCAACTTCCGTCCCTCCCACCAGTCTGCCTGACCCTTAGGTGGGTGGCCCTATTCCAGCTTAACCAACCAACTGGTGTCTGACAGGTCATGGTGTGATTTGGGATGTGTGCTGATGGTAGTTACACTGGTTTCTTAGGAACCTGGAACCATGGAGGGCACCCCCTGCACCCTGGGTGACAGGATGCAGTTCCATGTGGCACCCTGATGTACTCAGGGGTGCCACACATGTACTCTCATATGGGACATCAGGTAATAGGACAGGGAACATCTGAAATATTGAATTAACTAGTGAATATACAGTTTCCAAGAGTTGGTTACCCTAGGACCTGCACAAAGGGTCATTTCCATTGTCGTAACGATGTTGTGTGTGTGTTTTTTTTTTTTTTTTTTAATATAAGGGTTCCTACAACTTACTGATTTAAATTTGCAACCATTGAGACGTAAACAAAAAAATTGTTTAGCTTGATAACAAGGTACTGACCATTGCTGGTTGTAGGCACTGAAGCTGGCTAGGATTTGGAGGTAATAGCACGCTCCAGCAATTCTGAACTAGCTTAATCCGTTCTGACAAGCTCTTTAGTACAGTGCCTGGCTGTCCATCAGAGGTGGTCTGTTTCCAAGGCAACATGCTATAAAGGTTAATACTTCTAGAATGTCTGCAAACTTTAACTAGTAAATACTAGTCATATATCCCAATTTATAAAGATGGGAATAATGCTTTAAACTCTTAACTTGTGGTCTTTGGGGGTTGAGGAGCTTCATAAGTCCTGACTTCCATTGTAGCGTTACATGGTTTTTACTTCTTCCCACTCTAGACTACTCCGTGACTAAAAATTCTAGGATTGTGGTGGTCACCGGTGGCGTTCGACAACAGGAGGGAGAGAGCCGTCTCAACTTGGTACAAAGGAACGTCGATGTCTTCAAGTTCATCATTCCACAGGTTGTGAAGTACAGCCCTGATGCCACACTGATTGTAGTCTCCAATCCAGGTACTTCTCGAATTCTATTATTCCTAGGTGTGGAGCCCATTTGTGGAATTTTTACAATAAAATCTGGTTGCAGTTGACATCATGACCTACGTCACATGGAAGCTGAGTGGTTTGCCCCAGAGTCGTGTCATAGGAAGTGGAACCAACCTAGACTCTGCAAGATTTCGCTATCTGATTTCTCAGAAGCTCGGGGTCCATACTAGCAGCTGCCATGGGTTTGTCCTAGGAGAGCATGGAGACTCTAGTGGTGAGTGGCTATTTTTGGGAAGGATATGTACGGATGACAAGGCCTGGCTTGTAACTAAATACACTCATACTATCACTTTGTTTCCAGTCCCTGTCTGGAGTGGTGTTAATGTGGCCGGTGTTTCCCTACAGTCCCTGAACCCTGATATTGGAACTGACAAGGACCCTGAGAACTGGAAGGAAGTTCACAAGCAGGTGGTTGACAGGTAATGGCGGCAAGGCTTAAAAGCTACAGAATGGCTGTATCTAAATCCTTCTTGTCCCAGCTTTAAATTCTTTAAGGAACACTATATACCTAGAAATTAAGTAAACAAGAAATGTAGATCTACAGGCTACAAGGGGCTGGTAAGTCTTTGGCTTTAGCCAGAAAGAAACAAGATAGGAGGATGATGACACTTTACATTTATTCCACATAATCTCCACTGATGACAACACACTTCTTACATCGGTATTCAAAGTTCTGGAAGTCTAGCAGAAAAGTATTTTGGTTGTGCCTGAAACCAGGCACCCGTACTAGCCATGTCATCAGAAATGGTGTGAAATGTGGTACCCTTGAGGGTTTCTTCAGGTTTGGAAACTGATGACAATCAGAGGGAGCTTAATCTGGTGAATAAGGTGGGTGGTCAACCAGCTGGAAGCTCAGCTCTGCCAGTTTTGCCATGGTCGCTTGTGCAGTGTGAGCAGAGGCGTTGTCCTGCAGGACAAGATTCCTTTGGACAGCTTGCTGCGCCTTTTGGCATTCAGAGCTGCATTAAATTGGTCCATAAGTTCAATATAATACATTGCATTGATGGTGGAACCCTTTTGAAGGTAGTCCACTAACAGCATGCCCTCCTTAACCCAGAACAGACACCATCACCTTAGTGGCTGACTTTCGCACCCTGAACTTCTTTGGGCGAGGAGAACCACTTTTGACTGCTCCTTGTTATCAGGGTCATACAAATAAATCCAGGTCTCATCCATAGTGACCAGTTGATCCAGGAAGTTCTTATCAGCCCGGAAACGCTGCCAAATGGACTGGGAAGCTTTCACTCGCATTCTTCTCTGATCTGTTGTCAAACATTTGGGGGCCCACTCTGCAGATTGCTTTCTTATGTTCATGGATAATAACACAAATGCGTTCATGGGGAAATCCAATGATGTCTGCTACTGCTTTAACTGAAATTCGTGGGCTCTCCAGTATGAGGTTGTGCACAGCATCGATCTCCAGAACAACCACTCTCGGTCGTCCAAGACGTTCCTCATCATTGGTGCTGTGAAGTGGCCTGTTTTTTAAATTTGGCAACCCAGTTCTTAATTGTGGAATATGAAGGGCATTGACTTCACACAACCCCATCCCCCTCCCCCCCCCCCCCCCACCCCAAAGTCTGCAACATATCACCATGAATATGCTTTACAGACTTCCCTTGAAGAAACAAGAGTTTTCACTACTCAGCTCTCAGTTGCTGAGAACATCGCATTAGACCATTTTGCTTTCCCATGTGTAGAAAACCTATTAGACACATGGCTTCCATCATTACCACAAAAACTATCACAAAGACTTAGCAGCCCCTCGTATTTCGCCTGTAACTGTCTGGTATACTAGCCCTAGTTTAAGGGGAAATTTCAGCTGATGGGGTCTCCTAAGGTCCCAGCAATCGCCAGGTCTGAAAGAGGTGCCGTTGATGCTTCATAATCTGTATGCACCACTTGCTTTGTACATTGATGAACATGGTTTAACTTCATGGCTGTAGTACAGTCACTGGAGAATAGGCTTCTCAAAGCCAAGGATACCTTTAATCCTTCATGTGAGCTTCATCATGGCACCGTCCAGCTGTCATTGTTGCCTTCTGCAATGTAAAGTACAAAAATTTCCATTCAATCAAGCTGTAAAGATAAGAAATTTCTTAACACTGATCCATCATTGTAGTGCTTACGAAGTGATCAAGCTGAAGGGGTACACCAATTGGGCCATTGGCATGAGTGTGGCTGACCTGTCTGAATCCATAACAAAGAACCTGTGTCGGGTACATCCAGTTTCCACAATGGTAAAGGTAAGAAAAGCTAGTTACGTGTAGGTTGAGATTAAGTATCGGCGCAAGGCTTTCTCTGGTTAGAGATTCTCCCTTAGTCTTAATTGGCTTTTGTCACCTGCCATTTGGTGACCAGATCTGGGTGACTTCTTATTGCTGCAGGGCAGGATGTGTATAAATGTGAAGTGGCAGTGACTGGCATGTATGGATGTCATATTCCTCACAGGTATTCATAACTTCACAATCAATGTAGTCTCTGCACTTACCCCAAGAATCCTGAGAATTGGGGCTCCAAAGAGCTGGAGTGGAGGTTGATCATGCCCACTACCGTTTTCATTCATAAAGTAGGGCAGGCAATGGAGGTGACAGCACTCAGCCATACTGTGGCACACCCCATTAGAATGAATAGAGCAGCAGTGCACACAATAAACTTTGGCTCTGACACAGGTGGGGGGGCTCCAGAGGTCAGACACCCCCCCCCCAATTTCCCTGCATGAGAGGAGGAGGAGGGGGTGGGGGGGGGGACAGCAATCAAGCTCCTCCCTTCATTTCTTGGGTGGGTTGGGTAGGTGAGATGAGGAATGGAGTGGAAAACCATCTCAAGGAAAAGTGGTGAGGGGAGTAGGAAGAGGTGGTGCAGGAGAAGTCTTGCAACCAGCCTATATTACAGGGAAGGTCACTCCCGCAAGATTTGACGAAGTATACAGCCCTGTACAAGTCTCAGGGTGAGAAGGGTAGTGTGTGTTTGCAGTAATCCCTTAGCTAACAAGTAAATCTTAACACTTTCCATGCCATAGTTTTGAGGTTGACTAATGGGTTTCTCCTTTAAACGATCAGATTTCATTAAATAGAAACTTTTTTTTTTTTTTTTTTTTTTTTCTCCCCAGGGCTTCTATGGCATTAATGACGAAGTCTTCCTCAGTCTTCCCTGTGTCCTGAATGGTCAGGGGCTGGTTGAGGTGGTGAATCAGAAGCTACGAGACGATGAAGTTGCTCAATTGAAGAACAGCGCTGACACTTTGTGGAACATTCAGAAAGACCTGAAGGACCTCTGAATATAATCATCATCCTGCACATTACACCTTCGTCACTAATATTGTATACTGGTTTGTAGAGTAATAATAGTTGTCAGAATAAAATCTGCTACTGAACAACTGGAGGTGATTGCTGCAAGTTCATCAATAGTTCTAAGTAAAACACTGGATTCATCTAGAACAGGGGTGGGGAACCTCCGGGCCGTATGTGGCCCGCAATCTTTTCTTCAGCCCCCGGGAATCTGCCGGCAGTCGCATCTTGTAGGCCCTTTAAATCCCCATGTGTGCTGCGAGGACGCACATTCACTAAACGCTGGTCAGTGCCTGGGCGCACAGGACTTATTTTGTGGGCAGGGTTAGCACTCTCTCCCCGTCCCAGAGAAGCCCAGCAGAGGTTTCACGGCTTCAACTGTGTACCGGCTCCCACTGTGATGCGTGCGCTACACGCACGCAAGCTGTGTGCCCGCTACCAATGTGGGCGCTCGCACAGCTCTGCCTGCTCACATTGTGCTATGTGCCCATTTTTGTGTGCCCCACCTCCCCTAGAGCAGTGACTCATCCCCAGTGCTATGCCCCGCAGTGATGTCTGTGCCCTGCATGTGTTGTCAGTTCCCCCCCCCCCCCCATGCTTTCTGCGCCCCAAAGCCATTTCTATGCCTCCTAGTGATGTATATGCCCTCAGCCTCTCGTGACGTATATGCTCCCAAACCCTCCAGTGATGTGTATGCCCAGTCTCCTGAGATGTGTATATATCCCTGGTGTCTCCTGTAATGTATTCATCACAGGAGAGGGGCTGGGGGCATTCCCTGTAAAATATATATTTTACAGGAAATGCCCCCAGCCCCTCTCCTGTGATGTACATGCCCCCAGTGTCAGTTGTGATGTATATGATTTACCAATACTATCACAAAGAGTTGACTGCGCTCCAGATCGAGACCATCCTGGAAAAGCAGTTGTGAGAAGCAACATGATCAATATCACCGAAAATAAACCGCCGCACCAAAGAAGCAGCTCTGGCCACCACAGTAGGGGTGTGTTAATTGCTTGACCAAATGTAGCCAAGTAATTTTCACATTAATTTTGTGCGGCACCTGATGCTTGGTAGAAATTGCCAGATGGCCCCCGGCAGTAAAAAGGTTCCCCCACCCCTGATCTAGAATATGCCAACTAAGAATATGCAATATGAGAACTTTAAATCCTCAATCACACTGTTGCCCTAAACATGTAAAAGGTTAGTCTCATGGGATCAGCCTGGAGATCCTGCAGATATCCCACCAATGTCACGCACGGCACTCTACTGCCTCCAAAGGGATACAATTACTATAGTCTCTAAACACTTTATTTTTCCCTTCACCAAGACAGCACCACCAGAGAGGTCCACCCATCTTAGGAAAGGAAACCCACTGAAATAAAAGGGGCAGCACCTCTCCACCGCATCTGTTTAGTTTCCTGTCCCAGTATGGGAGGCCCAGAAGAGCTGTGGCACTGACATGGTGAAGGATGGCAGAAACTGGTTGAGGACCATTATCAACTTGAAGTGCCTAAACAAACCTAATTCATCATTTCAAGATGAAATCTGCATTAAAATTGCTTTTTCCAGAATGTTATATGGCAGCTCTAGCTCTCAGACATTACCACATCCCGATCCATGAAACTCCTAAGAGTGTCCCTTCCTATAAGTAAAATATATCTTTGTGCCGTGTTAGCCAGTAGAGATAAAAAAAAATGTTTAAAAGAACTGAGTCCTCAGTGGTTGATACCTTTTTTTTTTTTTTTTTTTTTTTATGGCTAACTGAAAAGATGGTAATAATTGCAAGCTTTCGAGACTACTCAGGTCTCCATCAGGCATGATATAACACAAAATCTGAAGAGTCGCATATTTATACACAACAGGACTTAGAATAGTGCAGTAAAAAAAACAAAAAACAACAACAAACAAGTTATATGAAACAGAACTATCACTATGGCAGGGGGCAAACTGTTGTGGCCATAAATACTGCTGCAGTTCAGTGTGAAGGTTTTGCCCTCTGATAAGGGTCTGGTCCGGGCTGTGACTCGCTCGGATGGTCAGAGGAGCAAATCTCTTAACTGATGTAAAAAGACATGAATCCATGAGACACATTCATTCCTGCTCTGAATGTGTCAAAGGTCATACGTTTGTAATCCCATAGTCTCCTGTCTCTCTGGGACTTGAAGTTTCCTTTCAATACCAGCAATTTCATGTCCATGATACTGTGGTCTGAGTTACAAAAATGTTTGGCCACAGGTAGATCCATTTTTTTTTTTTTTTTTTTTTTACTCTAATTGTGTGTCTAATTTGCCTGATGAAGAGACCTGAGCATTCTCGAAAGCTTGCAATTATTACCATCTTTTCAGTTAGCCATTAAAAGGTATCAACCACTGAGGACTTGAGTTCTTTTAAACAATTTTTTTTTTTTTTTTATCTCTACTGGTTAACACGGTACAAAGATATATTTTACTTGTATCAAAATGGAGGATACCAGAATGTACCGCATCTTTATGAAACTAAAGACAATTTTGTTAATTCTCACCGCCACAAAATTAGAGGAAAAAAAGATGGATCTACCTGTGGCCAAACATTCAACCACTGAGGACTCTCTTCCTTCCTATAAGGCTACTTTCACACATCAGTTTTCTGTATTCAGGTACAGTCCTTTTTTTTTTTTTTCCGTATCCAACGTTTCCGGTTTTGTTGTGCAAACCGGACCCACCGGATCCGGTTTTAAGCGGATCCATTGGTGCCGGATCCGGAATAAAACTGATCCGGTGGGTCCGGTTTTGCATCCGTTCTGTCCGTTTTTTTACGGATCCGTTTTTTAAACACAAACAAACAATTAACGCGTTCCGAATTCTGATTGGCTATTGGGAAAATATAGTATATATACAGTATTTTGAAGCATAATTACAGAATGAAGACAGAGACAATCAGAAACCATGGATGCTATTCTTGCAAATATCACAAAGATCACTGCAGATTTTATATTTGAGACAAATCGCTTGGCTATCATCGTCAGAGAAAAGGAGCGACAGCGACTGAGGCGTCAGCGACATCGACGCTTTTGGATCCATCCCCTGACTGCCCAGAGACTGACACGTGGGGTGTTTTCAACCCTATACCTGGAGCTCCGTGGAAACAATGAAAAATTCACAAGCTATGTCCGGATGGCAGTGAATAATTTTGACGTCCTCCTTGGCCTTGTTGCGGACAACATACGTAAAACTGACACCTACAGCCGGTTCTCTATAACACCCGAGGAGCGTTTGCTGGTTACGCTTAGGTAAGTTTTTTTTTTTAATTGTATCCTCCTGTTAAATTGACTTAACTGTAATGTGTTTGCTATTATTTTTTTTATAAATATTGTCTTTCCTTTACAGATTCCTTGCAACTGGAGAGTCGCTTTCGTCCCTTCACTACCAGTTTCGACTAGGAATTTCCACCATCTCGGGAAATATTAGAGACACTTGCCAAGCCTTGTGGGATTGCCTCCATGAGGATTTCATCCCCCAGCCCACCAGGGACAGATGGCTTGCAATTGCCGAACAATACTACAACATTTGTCAGTTTCCAAATTGCCTTGGCTCAGTGGACGGCAAACATATAAGAATTGTGAAACCTGCAGCTTCGGGGTCTGAATACTACAATTATAAAAAGTATTTCTCAATTGTCCTAATGGCAATAACGGATGCGGACTACAAATTTATCTCAGTGGACATTGGCGCATATGGGAGATCCAATGACTCTCAGGTCTTTAAAATGTCCCCAATGGGGCGGCGAATCTATGGGAATACTTTTGATTTCCCTCCTGCAAGACCTCTTCCTGGCACATGTGAGCCCCCAATGCCCTTTGTTTTTGTGGCCGACGAAGCCTTTCAACTCTCCCAACATCTATTAAAGCCATATGCAAGCCGTGGATTGACGCAAACACAAAAAATATATAATTACAGATTATCCAGAGCCAGAAGAATGGTGGAATGCTCCTTTGGGATACTAACCAGCAAATGGCGAGTGTTGTTAACAGCGATTAATTTAAACATTGAAACTGTTGATGAAATAGTGAAAGCATGTGTGGTACTGCACAATTTTGTTTTAACAAAGGAACCTTTGTCCTTGGATGACCAGAGTTTGGAATCCACCTCTTTGACTGACTACACCAGTCCTGGATTTAGGAGTAGTGTTGCCTGTTCAACAATCCGTGACAAATATGCTGACTATTTTGTGTCCCCAGAAGGTAGAGTAGATTGGCAAGATCAAATGGTATAAGATTTTTCTTTAGTTTTATAACAAATAAAAATAGTTAAAAATAAATTAAAAAATATCTTGTTAACCTTGGTAATTTTAATCTTTGAATCTCTTTACAAATTTGTAATTTTTACACCGTCAAATTACAACACGTTATGTTTTTGTATTACCTTATTATTAACTTAACTTGCAAAATAATATTCCCCCCCCCCAAAAAAAACAAGAACAAATAAATACTTTTCAACAAAAATCTTTTATTTTTTTATGATATAGATAAATAAATTATAAATTTGTATATCTTGGGCTTGGGGTGGAGATAGTACTGGAGGGGCTGACAGATGGGAACACACGCACAGTGGGAGTATGGAGGGTGGAAAGTGGTGTTGGTGGTGGTGGTGGGGAAGTAACAGAAGGTGAAGGTGTGGTTGAGAAACCAAGAGGGAAACCAGGAGATGGGATGGGATTTGGTAAGGATTGAGGGGTGGAGTGGAGGGATTGGGAGACAGAAGAGGTGGCGGGTGAATTAGTGGCTTGAGTTGGGGTCATGATGGGTGTGGAAGGCGAGATGTGGTAGTGGGAAGGAAGTGTAGGGGCAGATGTGGTTGGGAGCTGGTACTGGGCAGCAGGCTGGTACTGGGCAGCAGGGGGAGTAGGGACAATGGCTGGAGGGGGGGCAGGTGCTGGAGGAGGGGTGGGTGGAGGTGGTTGGGAGGAAACCTGCGCCAGAGCCTGCTGTGTGGCTTGCATTACATGCATCTGCTGGTCAGGAGATAGCTTTTCCATGCACTCGAGTACGGCTTGAAAAAAACAATGATTGGGTGATTTACTTGCATCTAAATGCAGCCTGTCCAGACGCGTGCACAATTCGTGTGTATTTTTTATCCATATTGGCCTTTATGAAGCTAAAACCAGAACTATTTTGTTCTGCTAATAATTTAATGGCGTTCTGGAAGGCTGCATTTAGATGCAAGAACTCGGGCGCATAGTTCCTTTCCTGACCCCTATGACGCTGACGCCCAGAACCCAAAGGTGTTCTACTGAGGGCAGCAGTGTCAGAGGGGTGGGGTAGGGGAAAAGCTATCTCGTCACCAGCAGCTTCAGGTAATGAAGTCTCACGGGAAGCTCCAGCGCAGGTGGATGGGACAGATGTAGATGAAAGGGAAGGTTCAGATGGGTGGGGTCTGTGCCTGTGTTCCCCAGTGGCGGACTGTTCAGGGATCGCTCCTGTCGGGTTCGATGCAGGCTCCCGAGTGCTGCAGACGGTGCTGTTAAAAAGAGGAAAAACAAAACAATAATTAATTTAATTGCTATACATTGGCACTGACTAAAAAAAAAGGCAAAAAAAATCAGACATAAAATATTATACTTTGTACATATTGTGGGGAATATTTACCTTCTGCACACCATAGTTGTCCGGAGGAACGACAACGCTCTAAAGTAACGGTATTTCGATCTGCGTCCTCCGGATCCACTCGGGGCCTGCATCTCTTGATTCAACTCCTTTTTGAAGCGATCCCTGATAGACCGCCACCGCTTCAGAAGTTTGTCACCTGAAAGTGGAAAGCACAAAGTGGTTAGTATACAACACATTACATCCTGCAGCATAACCTACTGAACTGTGAATACTTACGCGCTTTCTTCTGGCCACGAGAATTGAGCTCCCCCCAACCTTCTATCGCTGCGTGGCATACCTCGTCCCAGAGTTGACGGGTTACGATAGAATCAGCATGGCGGCGGTCAGCCATGTTCCACAGCGGCTCCCTCTCTCTAACTTCATCGATGAGGAGGTCGATGTTGATAAATCCGGCCTCCTCACCGTCAGAATCGGGAGCACGCTGTGATGCCTGTTCAAAGAAAGAAAAAAGAAATTTAAAAAAAAAAAAAAATTAGACAGAAATTCACACAGACATGAAAAAAAAAAAAATAAAAAAAAATCTTACACTATGACCACCGCCACCTCGACGACGACCCTGGGACGGTCTTGGGGGAGCTCTATCGTGAGCCCTAGAAGTTGAAGCCTTTAGTGAAGAAAAAAAAAAAACATTATTTACTTATGTGTTTGGTGTGCTGTGGTAAACAATTCCTGTATGAAACTTACACTATGACCGCCCGCTCCGTGTATTTCTCCACCCCTTCCGTCCTCTTCTGGCAGCATCTCCTGTGATGTTTCTGCCACCTGTGTAAATGTCGTTTATTTAAAAAATTTTTTTTTTTTTTTTTTAAAAAAACACCAAAAAAAAAAAAATATATACCTCAGTTTGTGAACAGGAGGGCGGGCTACCAGAAGACGACATCTCTTTTTTTATTACAGGCCTCGCTTACACACCAACTGGCTGGACCAAACTGTTATCTGACCGCAACACTGCACCTGTAAACAAAGAAAAAAAAATGTCTAAGTACATGTACGCAGCTCAGAACAGTGATCTGTGGACAGTACTGTGGACATTACCTCAGGAACACTGTACTCCCCAGAAACGCACACCGGGACAGAACAGAACGTACACACCAACTGGCTGGACCAAACTGTTATCTGACCGCAACACTGCACCTGTAAAAAAAGAAAAAAAAAATGTCTAAGTACATGTACGCAGCTCAGAACAGTGATCTGTGGACAGTACTGTGGACATTACCTCTTCCCTGGAGCACTGGACTGGAGGACAGCAGAACTTGAAGTCAGGAACGAACGGCAGGAGGTGTGTAGAATGTGCTGGATCCTTTTATAAGTTTTGTGATGATGAAAAAAAAAATTTGCGCATGCTCTGTTTACCAAACCGGATGCGGTCACCGCATCCGGTTTAAACCGCATTGCGCCGGATCCGGCATGCATAGACAACCATTGCATACAATGCCGCATTGTACCGGATCCGGCAGAATGCGGTTTTTTTAAGGGGCAAAAAAACGTTACATGACACGTTCTATCCGGCCGCCGCATTTAATTATTTTGCCGCATCCGGAAAAAAACGGATTCACCGCAAAGCAATCAGGTACAATCCGGTTACAATGCAAGTCTATGGGGATAAACCGGATGCGATACCGGATCCGTTTTATCCTTTTTTTTCCGGATTGTACCTGATGGCAAAAAACTGATGTGTGAAAGTAGCCTAAGAGGAGAGAAGAGGTTTTCAGGTCAGAGCCCTTGCCTTTGGGAGAAGGTGCTTTTTGTGAGGACACTGTCTCCTTGGCCATATCAGATCCAGGCCTAACCCTCAGAAGCATCGTCCCTGGTGGCGTGTATTCCTGCAGTTCCTTGGGCACAATTCCATACCCATGCACTACAGGTGGAGGCACTGAGGGTGCAGAGGTGGTCAGGAGGGTCTTTTGTAAAGACAACCTTCTTCTCGGGTGCATCTCTCCGCTGGTTGCTAGTGGTTTGGAATCTGTAAGCTGGGGTTGCTTGGTCACTTCAGTTTAAGACGAAATCACAACTGATGCAAGTGCACTAGGTTAGGGGGGCCCATTTGCGAGATCACATAGCTAAAGGGATTGGCATCCTTGAAAGTCAAGGTTCCTCAAATTTCGGAGCTATTCACTATTGGGAAGGTTTTGAACACCTTACTTGCTCTGCTAGTAGGACATGTGTGGGTTCTCTCAGACAACAGGATGGCTATTTCTTACTCCAATCACCAGGGGTACAATTGATGGAGATTGCAGGAAACATGTAGTATATATTAATCCTCACCATCCCCCCCCCCCGCACAATGTTATGTCAGGTGGAATAGTGTCTGCACAGGGATGTCTCTGGGGGTTCCCAGGTATAGATCTTTGCCACCAGATACAACAGGAAGGTAGTTTGGCTTTGCTCTCTGATTTGCACGCCCACCCCCCCCCCTCCCTTCACGACAGTTCTTGGGCAGTAGATGCATTTTTCATGGAAATGAGATAATCTTTAAACCACACTCACTCACTCTACTAGCAGTTTTGAAGAAAGCCAAGGAGGACAGAGCAAGTCTAATCCTGATGGCTCGCTTTTGGCCCAGGAGTCCTTGGTTTTACTGGCTCAAGAAACTCCGTGCTGGATCCTGGCAGAGAGACCGGAACTCTTCTCCCAGGCCCCTCCTCTCCCTCAGATTTCAGGTATTCATTTGACAGCCTGGAATTTTGAGTTGGTTGTTAGAGGGTCATGGCTTCTCCCGCAAACTTGATTTCTATACTCCTGCACAGTAGAAAGCTGGCTACTACCAAAATCTATGCTAGTGTCACAAACCACCGGGGGGGTCACTCAGAAATCCCCCGCGCTGGCTACCAGTACGTCACAATCGGGGGGTAACAAGTGGGGGTCACCCCTCCTTTATACCTCCCGACCGACAGACAGAGCACGTGACGCGCTCTCTAGCGCCCCTCTTATAGTCAGGCCAATTATGGAATTGCCCGACAATAAGCAAGGAGGCCGCTATACTACTTATGCCGATTATTGAAGGGTCCCCGGTGAGAGTAAGGTATATATTCCCCCGACCTCCGCGGGCGGAATATATAATATCTTCCCGAATCTCACTGGCCTCCCCACAATAATCCTTGGCACAAACTCGCTGCCACCAACCGCTTCACGGTAACTATTAGCCGAACACACAGACGTGGGATTCAAGATCGAGATAACAGAACAGCCCAAGATTAATTATATACTTTAATCAGCCTAAAGCACACTAGAACTACAATATATACAATAGGGAATCTACAGAATATACATATGTCAGAGTACAGTTACAGATAAAGCATGGTTTACAACAGGTATGCAATTCAATCAGTTACCTTGTGTGTCTGGCCACAGGGGGGCGCTGTAGACCAGGTTTCTAGGAACTCCCACAGATGTTTCCTGCACGTGCCCCCAGCGAGAAGAACACTGGAAAATGGCCGAAGTAGGGTTATCAACCTGGGCAGATCCAGGTCCCCTCCTACCTTAGTGACCTCACAGGGAAGCACTGCCACTCCCCCTGCATGGATCAGAATTATCCAGCAAAGGGGATATTGGCCATAACTTTGCCTGGGAGCGTCGTAGGCGGACGCCAATGCTCTCATTGTGACAGTTATGAATTTAGCTACAGAACGAGGGGACTCATGACCTGTCTGCCAGTTCCCCATTGGCTGATATCACGCCTGGGGCATTTCCCAATGTCCTGCTCCCATAAAAAGGGGGTGCCGGCATCGTCCACATGCGGAGACACCATTTTTATGGTTGCCATATTTATCGGAAATATGGCTTGCGAGATATGAACCATTTTTTACTGGAGTCGTTCTGTCTGCTAGTTCCATAGCCTTGCTAATGAGATACAACTCTTGTTACAGGGTGACGGCAGGGAGTCATCCTGTGTCCTTTGTCCTAAAGCCACCTAATTTCCATATCACAGGACATGGCCATGGAGTTTGTTGCTAAACCAGTTGTGTGAAGGAAAGGGGGGTTGACACCAGGAGAGGGCTTCCTGACATACTTGAATATCATGATTTATCGTCATATCTCCGGATTTACCTCACACCTCCCCCCTTTTGAGGGCGCTAGGGGGCAGCACACTCCGGTGTTCCCCCGTGCGCCCGTCCGCGACCTCTCCTTGTCGGGACAGCCCGTCTGCGTTACCGTGGTCACGGCCCCTTTTGTGGCGAATGGTGAAGTTGTATTGCTGGAGCGCAAGGCTCCATCGCAGCAATCGCCCATTCGTCCCAGAGACGGTGTGCAACCAGCTGAGGGGATTGTGGTCCGTCTCCACGATGAAGTGGCGCCCGTATAGATAGGGTTGCAGACGCTGCAGGGCCCACACTATGGCCAGGCACTCCTTCTCCATCGTGGAATAGGCAACTTCCCTTGGTAACAGCTTCCTGCTCAGGTACAAGACTGGGTGCTCTTGGCTCGCAGAGTCCACCTGGCTGAGCACCGCACCGAGGCCGAAGTCACTGGCGTCGGTCTGTACTACAAACGGCCGCGTGAAGTCGGCTGCCTGTAGCACGGGCGGGCTGGACAGGGCGTCCTTTAGGGCCCGGAAGGCTGTCTCGCAGTCCATTGTCCAATCGACTGCAGAGGGCAGCTTCTTCTTGGTGAGGTCCGTCAAGGGCTTTGCCAGGCTACTATAGCATGGAACAAACCTCCTATAGTACCCAGCGGTCCCCAAGAAGGACATCACCTGCTTCTTGGTCCTGGGGGTGGGCCAGGATGCGATGGCTTCCACTTTCTCAGGCTCGGGCTTCAGGGTTCTCCCACCTACCCGGTGACCGAGGTACTGGACCTCGCTCATGGCCAGCTGACACTTTCCCGGCTTGATGGTCAAACCTGCCCGGTGGATCCGCCTGAGCACCTGTGCTAGATGCTCTAGGTGGTCCTCCCAGGTGGGACTGAAGACGGCAATGTCATCCAGGTACGCGGCCGCGTACCCTTCAAGTCCCTTGAGCAGGGTGTTGACCATCCGCTGGAAAGTGGCAGGGGCATTCCTCATCCCGAATGGCATCACCGTGGACTCGTACAGTCCAAATGGGGTAATAAAGGCAGAGCGTTCCCTGGCCTTGCGAGTCAGGGGGATCTGCCAATATCCCCGGCTCAGATCCATGATGGTCAGGTACTGAGCCCCGGCCAACTGATCGAGCAGGTCATCGATGCGTGGCATTGGGTACGCATCGGCGACCGTGACAGCATTGAGCCCCCTGTAGTCCACGCAGAACCGAGTGGTTCGGTCCTTCTTAGGGACGAGGACTACAGGCGAGGCCCAAGCGCTGTTGGATGCCTGGATCACCCCCAGCTCCAGCATCTCGTCAATCTCCTGGCGCATGTGTTGCTGCACCTCCAGGGAGACCCGATATGCTGAACGCCGGATCGGGGGATGATCCCCAGTGTCCACGTGATGGACAGCCAAGTCAGTCCTTCCGGGCTGGTTGGTAAACAACCCCCGGAAGGGGTGTAGGGTGGCCCACAGCTGGGACCGTTGGTCCTCCAAGAGCTGGTGGCCAACCTCCACATCCTCAATGGATTCCCCTGCCCTAACCTGGGCTAGCATATCCAAGAGGGTTTCCGCTTCTCCCTCCTCGGGCAGGTTGCACACGGGGAGCGCACATGCCTCCCGCTCATGATGTGCCTTCATCATGTTCACATGGAAGGGCTTCCGCCTTCCACGGGCAGGGTCCAGGGTGACCAGGTACGTCACAGGGTTGAGCTGCTGGTACACGAGGTATGGGCCTTCCCAGGCTGCCTGAAGCTTGTCCTGTGGTACGGGGACCAGTACCCACACCTCTTGACCCACTTGGTAGGTCCTCTCACAAGCGTTCTGGTCGTACCAACGCTTCTGATCGGCCTGGGCTTGAGCCATATTGTCGTGTACCAGTTGCGTCAAGGCCTGCATTTTGTCCCGGAAGCGCATGACATACTCGATAACCGACACTCCAGGGGTGGCCAAATCCCCTTCCCAAGCCTCTTTCACCAGAGCCAGGGGGCCCCGCACACGTCGCCCGTACAGGAGCTCAAACGGTGAGAATCCTGTTGAGGCCTGTGGAACCTCCCGGTAAGCAAATAACAGGTGTGGGAGATACCGCTCCCAGTCACGCCCGTGGGAGTCGACCAACATCTTAAGCATCTGCTTTAAGGTGCCATTGAACCGCTCGCACAGGCCATTAGTCTGTGGATGGTACGGGCTGGCCACCAGATGTCGCACCTGGACTTGCTTACAGAGGGCCTCCATCAGCTGGGACATGAATTGGGTCCCCCGGTCAGTGAGCATTTCCCGGGGAAAACCCACTCGGGAGAAAATCTCCAGCAATGCGGTGGCCACCTTGTCAGCCCGAATGGACGACAAGGCCACTGCTTCTGGGTACCGGGTGGCATAGTCCACTACCGTCAGTATGAAGCGTTTCCCGGAGCTGCTGGGGATGGCCAGCGGGCCGACCAGATCCACAGCCACCCTCCTGAAAGGCTCATCGATGATTGGCAGAGATACCAGTGGGGCTTTGGGGCGTGGCCCCGCCTTCCCCACTCTCTGACAGGTTTCACACGAACGGCAGTAGGCAGCCACATCGGCCCCCATTTTTGGCCAGTAGAAATGCTGGTTTAACCTGGCCTTGGTCTTAGCGATCCCTAGGTGTCCGGCCATCGGAATCTCATGTGCGATCCGCAACAACTCCATCCGGAACGGATAGGGTACCACCAACTGTCGGTCCCTGGGCCACGCCTCCGGTGAACCCTGCTGGACCGTGGCCCGGTACAGCCGTCCTTGGTCCCAGACCACTCGCTCCGGGTCCGAGTCCGAGGGAGGCTGTGCCGCCTGCTCCTTTAGAGCTTTCAGGCTGTCGTCAGCTTCTAACGCTGCCTGAAACCCCTGA
The DNA here is from genome assembly GCF_048569485.1 of Anomaloglossus baeobatrachus. Lineage (NCBI taxonomy): Eukaryota > Metazoa > Chordata > Amphibia > Anura > Aromobatidae > Anomaloglossus > Anomaloglossus baeobatrachus. Next base: position 41,374,567 of record NC_134356.1, on the reverse strand, counting down.
CTAGATGTGGCCAGAATCGACGAGACTGTCACATCTTCGGTCAGTACCCCGGGACCTGTGTCCTGGCCTCCACCTGACTCGGCTGCCACTTGGTCAGAAGGGGAAGAGCTATCGGACCTCCGGGAGGCCCCTTGGCTTCCAGCACTCCCACTGCGGGTGACAGCGGCCACAGCCGCTGCGACCGTGGGTCGTGCCTGCTCCTCCTCCGTTCCTGACCAAGTCGCCGGTTCAGGCAGACCTACCTGGCTTCCTGACACCCCGGTTGTGGGGGAACCATGCACCGAGATCTTACCTGGGAGCACTTCCGCTCCTGGACTGGCCCCAATCTCACCTGCCTGTTCCCCCTCTGCAGCAACAGAACCCCGCTGTGAAATCTCTGGGGACCCCACATTTGCTGTGGTAGCCCCCACCCCACACACTGGTCCTCCCCCTGCAGCACCCTGCTCTCTGCTTATCCCTGCAGAGGGCAGCAGATCCCAGCTCACAGGCTGGTTACTTGTAGAGGCATTGTCACACCTTTCTCTGACCCCCTCCCCTGTCACAGCTGCAGCTGTGTGTGTGTCTATGGTGTCTGTGCAAGCAGAAATATCAGAGTTCACTCCCTCCTCCCTTACATCATTCATAGATAACACATTAACATTGTCCGGAGGCACGTCAGCACTGGCTGAAGGTTCAGCCTTTGGGGCGGGGCCAAACTGGGAGGTTATTTGCCCCAAATCTGTCCCAAGTAGCACGTTTGCAGGGATCCGATCAGTTACCCCCACCTCCCTCACCCCTCGCCCTGCGCCCCAGTCCACATAAATGTCAGCAACAGGCAGCGCCGGGTCAATGCCTCCAATCCCGGAGACAGCGAGGGTTTTTCCAGGGATCAAGTCTTGGGGGGACACCATCTCAGGCCGCACCAGAGTCACCTCCGAGGCGCTGTCTCGCAGTCCTATGGTCACAGACTGGCCGACGGTGACAGGTTGGAAGCTGTCCAGGGACCTACCACCACCCCCACCCACACAATACACCTTGGGCGGCCCTTGGGACGGGGACGGAGCCGGGGCCTTGGGACGCTGAGGGCACATGGCCTTGAAGTGTCCAGGTAGGTTGCACTGGTGGCACCGTCTTGGTTCTGCCACGGGCCTGGAGAGGGGAGTTGAGGGGGACACCCCCTGCAGTCTAGGGGCAGGTGGGGCAGTCGCAGAGTTCATCTTACCCCCTCTCCAGGTGCTGCTGGTGGCTGCTCTCCTGGCTTCAGGAGCCCGATTGTTGGTGTAGTCATCTGCCAGGGCAGCTGTAGCCGTGGATCCCTTTGGCTTCTGGTCTCGGATGAACTGGCGGAGATCCTCAGGGCAGTTCCACAAGAGTTGCTCCGTGATGAACAAGTCCAGGATCTCCGGTCCGGTGGAAAGCTGCAGGCCTTGGGTCCAGTGGTCGGCAGCTCGGGCAAGTGCCCGCCGGTGGTCAGCCCAGGAGTCCTTTGGTCCCTTCTGCAGCGTCCGGAACTTCTTGCGGTAGGACTCCGGGGTGAGGTTGTACTGTTGGATCAGGGCCCGCTTGATGGTGTCGTAGCCCTGATCCGCCTCAGCAGGCAAGTCCCCAAGGATATCCAGGGCCTTACCCCTTAAACGGGGGGTCAGGTATTTGGCCCACTGGTCCTTGTTCAGATGATGCTGCAAGCAAGTCCGTTCAAAAGCAGTCAAGAAAGAGTCCAAGTCTCCATCCTTCTCCAGCACTGGGAAGTCCTCAACACGGACCTTTGGAAGTTTGGTGTCTGGAAGGTCACGGGTGGCTGATGAGGGCCGGAGCTGAGCTAGCTGCAGCTGGTAGTTACGCTCTGCCTGGCGCTCTTCACACGCTGCTTGCCGCTCACGCTCGGCCATGAGTTCCTTGTAGCCCTCCCGGTCTCCAGCCTGGCGTAGGGCCATAGCCATTTGAAGAAGGCTATCCGAGCCTCCCAGGCTCGGTGGAATGGCACGTGGTGATCTGCGGCCCGCTGCGGAGCCTGGTGATTCACTGTCCATTGCAGAGCGGAGGGCTGGCATCTGGCTCGTTGAGGACCCTTGGGCGAGCTGCTCCTCATCTTGTCCAGCAGTGCCCGGTTGTGCAATGTCCTCTGCAGAGCTGTTTTCTGGCGTCGAGCTCCTGGAGGACTCGTGGACAACCTCCTCATCGTCTCTGGCCTTAGCATCGGCCATTCCTTTGGCTTTGCTCCTGGTGCTCTCAGCCATTCTTGCAGACTTTTGGTCACTGACACAGAACTGACACCTGATGCCTCCACACACCTTACAGTATCTGCACTCTGACACTCTAGTGTTGAGCTAGTCTGAAGACCCCAGCAGCCACAGCTGCTGCAGGCAGTCTTTAGTGTCTGGGAGTATGGGTCTCACACTCACACACACTATTATCTCGATCCCACCGCTTGCCACCAATATGTCACAAACCACCGGGGGGGTCACTCAGAAATCCCCCGCGCTGGCTACCAGTACGTCACAATCGGGGGGTAACAAGTGGGGGTCACCCCTCCTTTATACCTCCCGACCGACAGACAGAGCACGTGACGCGCTCTCTAGCGCCCCTCTTATAGTCAGGCCAATTATGGAATTGCCCGACAATAAGCAAGGAGGCCGCTATACTACTTATGCCGATTATTGAAGGGTCCCCGGTGAGAGTAAGGTATATATTCCCCCGACCTCCGCGGGCGGAATATATAATATCTTCCCGAATCTCACTGGCCTCCCCACAATAATCCTTGGCACAAACTCGCTGCCACCAACCGCTTCACGGTAACTATTAGCCGAACACACAGACGTGGGATTCAAGATCGAGATAACAGAACAGCCCAAGATTAATTATATACTTTAATCAGCCTAAAGCACACTAGAACTACAATATATACAATAGGGAATCTACAGAATATACATATGTCAGAGTACAGTTACAGATAAAGCATGGTTTACAACAGGTATGCAATTCAATCAGTTACCTTGTGCGTCTGGCCACAGGGGGGCGCTGTAGACCAGGTTTCTAGGAACTCCCACAGATGTTTCCTGCACGTGCCCCCAGCGAGAAGAACACTGGAAAATGGCCGAAGTAGGGTTATCAACCTGGGCAGATCCAGGTCCCCTCCTACCTTAGTGACCTCACAGGGAAGCACTGCCACTCCCCCTGCATGGATCAGAATTATCCAGCAAAGGGGATATTGGCCATAACTTTGCCTGGGAGCGTCGTAGGCGGACGCCAATGCTCTCATTGTGACAGTTATGAATTTAGCTACAGAACGAGGGGACTCATGACCTGTCTGCCAGTTCCCCATTGGCTGATATCACGCCTGGGGCATTTCCCAATGTCCTGCTCCCATAAAAAGGGGGTGCCGGCATCGTCCACATGCGGAGACACCATTTTTATGGTTGCCATATTTATCGGAAATATGGCTTGCGAGATATGAACCATTTTTTACTGGAGTCGTTCTGTCTGCTAGTTCCATAGCCTTGCTAATGAGATACAACTCTTGTTACAGGGTGACGGCAGGGAGTCATCCTGTGTCCTTTGTCCTAAAGCCACCTAATTTCCATATCACAGGACATGGCCATGGAGTTTGTTGCTAAACCAGTTGTGTGAAGGAAAGGGGGGTTGACACCAGGAGAGGGCTTCCTGACATACTTGAATATCATGATTTATCGTCATATCTCCGGATTTACCTCACAGCTAGTGTAGAGAAAATTCCTATCCTCATCAGGTAGGAGTCCTGTGGGGGGCCCTGGTAGATGCAGTTCTTGAATTGCTTCAGAAGGGTCATGAGTTAGCTTTATCAGTAAGCACCTTGAAATTACATTTTGCGGCCTTAGGTGCACTCTACAATTGTGACTTGGCAGGTGGGTGTAAAGGTTTATCCTTTGTCAGTTATGTAGACTGGTCCCTTGTTTAGTTTCTTCCCACCCTTTGGAATCTTAATTTAGCCCTTGACTCTTTACAAGGGCCTTCCTTTGAACCCCTTGCTCAGTCTACTGTTGGGTCCCTGACTATTAAGGTTGTCCTAATTGCCTTAACTTCAGCTCGGAGGGTTAGAAAAGGGCCTAAAGATTACTATCAGTCCCCCTTATATCCAGGATGACAGAGTAATCTTCATACTGATCCTGCTTATTTGCCTAAGGAGGCTAGAACTTTCCAACTATCTCAGGAGATGGTCCTCCCTTCCTTTTCTACACCTAGGAATCCAAAGGAGGGGTAGGTCTTTACTTCATTACCTAGAGGTCACTGAGCCTTGGAGAAAGTCAGCCTTTTGTTAGATTTGCTTCCAAGGTCCTAGGAAGGGTTGTTTAGCTTATAAGGGATCCATAGCTAGGTGGGTCAAGGAGGCAATCGGGAAGGCCTATTTAGCCCAGAAAAGGCTTGTGCCACAGGGTGTTACTGCTCATTCTACCAGATGAGGCAGAGGCACTCCTAGGCAGAGTGGGCAGATGTACCCTTGGAACAAACCTGTAAGGCAACAACCTTGTCCTCTCCTACTATTTTGGTGTGGGTTTTTTATGTATTGAACCTGATGTCACAAAAGGCAAGATCTATGGAGGGAAGAACTCCAATCAAATGAGAATCAGTCCTACAAAGAAGTGCATCTTCCAGCATTGCACCAAGAGATTCAACTCCCAATGTGTATTAAACAGGCACTCCCATATAACTTTCCTCAGTGACCTCAGATGGGGCTGGTCATGGGATGTGGCTCTGGCCTTGAATATTATAGGACACCCCTGCCATCTCCTCCCCGACCCCATCCCAACTTATAGACTGGTAGAGTTTAAAGGAACCTCAAGGGCCATTGGGTCCAACCCCCTGCAAGTGCAGGTGTTGCGGACAAGGACTGGTCCACTGCAGGGGGCTGCTCGGATCTGGGTTCGTTACTGTGGCTCGAGGGGTAGCCGGACCCGGGCTCGTGCGGCCGACCGTCCTCACAACCGTAGAAAGGGTGTATTTACAGGGCAAACGTTTGTCAGTGATGCCACCCGTGGTTTGCGGTGAGGGCTGTTAGCACCGCCGCTGCCTGGATATGGGATGCCTGGGGCTGATGGAGCGGGGCAGCAGGATGGTATCCCCTCCACGGGTAGGGGAGGTGTTGTCGTCCCGGGGCCCAGGTGTATGGGAGAGGATGCTACGGAGTGTCATGCAGGGCTGGACCGAGCCAGAATGGTGTACTCACAGTTCCAAAGAAGTTCAGAGTCCAGTGGTAAACCAAATTGCCAGTGACCAGTAACCTCTGGCGGGTGTATTCGGGTCCCACACCCTGATACAGCAAACAGGGGTCCCTTCCTCCTGCACTCAGTGTTTGTGTCTTCGACAGGACAACTCCGCTTGAAACGGGGAAGTCCACTCCCGGAAACTTTGTATGTTTGGAGCTGTGGCCCACGAAATCTGACCCGTGGGTTCTGACGGACACCCTATCCCGCGTGTTGGGCTTCCGTTTCGCTCTGGGCTTGCTGGTGGGACAAGACATGAAATCTTGTTGCCGCCTGGCTAATTGACAAGGGGCTTGAAACCTCCCTCGCCCTAGGGTCCAGGCACCCAGACTGCACGGCCTCCGGACTGGATTCCCGCTGTCGGCACTGGCGGGCTACAACCCTGCCCTGGTCAACTTAAGGTCTCCTGTGACCAACTCTTCGATAAGGATAACTGTGGAAAAAAAAAGCGCAAAATAGGGTCTTACCTGGTATGACACGTGGGGGCAAGTGTGGGTTAGTACACTCACCTGAAGGGGTTGACTATGAAGGCACGTAGTAAATGTGGAAGGCAGCGGTCCCACAGTATAGATGTATTCCAAAAAGGTAGAGCAGAAAGCAGGTTTCAAAAACCGCGCCAGACCACAAAGAATCCAGATGCTTGTCAGTAAATTCTTTCTTTATTTATTTTTTCACAGGTCTACGCGTTTCGAGGACATATCCGTCCTCATCATCAGGACAAAGTACAAAGAAAGACTATAGCCAGGCTATAGTCTTTCTTTGTACTTTGTCCTGATGATGAGGACGGATATGTCCTCGAAACGCGTAGACCTGTGAAAAAATAAAAGAATTTACTGACAAGCATCTGGATTTTTTGTGGTCTGGCGCGGTTTTTTATACCTGCTTTCTGCTCTACCTTTTTGGAATGTGACCAACTCTTCGTCGCCTGTGGCCCTGTCTGCCGTCTGCCACTTAGTCAGTAGTCCAGGGGCCCCAATCCCTGACTCCGCTGTCACTCCACACTCCCCTCGACTGTCAGAACTGTTCTGTCTTGTTCCCTCCCAGAACACCTCAGGACCCCTAGGTCGCTCCCATCCGCCTGGTCCCTCCCACTGGTGTGTCCCTATTGTCATGGGGGGTGACTAGGCTTTGCTGGCTGGTGTTATGTACCTGGGTTTGTGTTGGCATGTCAAGGAGGATGGGGTCCTGCAACTGGAAGATCTGTGCAGTCTCTGTGACAACCTGGTTTTGCCAGGGCGTCACACAGGCTTTCCTAAAACATAACAGCTATATTTATCCAGTTTCTGCTTGAAGATTTCCATTGATGGAGAGCGCATCACATCCCGTGGTCACCTGACTACCACTTCCACTCCCTGACTACCCTCACTGTCAAAGTTTTTCCTAATGTCTAATCTGAATCTCCTTCCTTTTTAGTTTTCAGCCCATTGATTCTTGTATTTCCTTGTTCTAATGAGAATAGGGTAGTTCCCTCTGCACTGGGACATCCTTTCAGATACTTGGAGACCGCTATTAAGTCTCCTCTGTCTTCTTTTTTTTGCAAACTAAAAATTCCTAGTTCTTTTTTCCTTTCTTCATATGACATGGTTTGCAGACCTTCTACCATCTTTGTTGCTCTTCTCTGGACTTGCTCCAATATATCGAAGTCTTGGGACACCAAGAACTGTACATAGTATATAGAGAACTATACACCGTATATAGAAGCAGGATATCTTCTGTATAGAACTTCCAGGATATCTTTTCCCCTGGAGGTTCCAGGTGGAAGACTTTACCACCATATTGTACCGCCCCCGTGACAGCAGACGGGTTTGATCCTGATCCGCAGTGGCTCGAGGGGTCTCCGGACCAGAGGTGGGGTCGCGCAGCCGCTCGAAATAAAAAAGGGGAAGAAAGGGTGGATTGGATAGTGTTTGTGACGCCACCCACGGGTCATAGTAAAAATGAGATACCACCGCTGCTGCGTTTAGGAGAGAGGGAGAGCGCCTGGGAGCGATGGGATAGCAGCTGGTGATGTTAACCCCTCCGTAAGCAGGGGGAAGGTGTCCCGGGGCTCGGTGGTGAAAGGCTGGGGACCCATTGGAGGCAAAGGGGCACAACGTACTCACAGTCCAGAGATACTGACACTGGGTAAACCAAAGTCTTGAATGCCCTGTAGCCTTAGTTCGAACACGCTGGGTCCGTGCCCTTTTGGCATTGCTGGTTGGTCTGAAGCCTTGTCCCTTAGCACTGTTTACACTTGGTGGATACATTTCACCTAAAACTACTCGGGTCCCGCTCACCTGCGTGGCTAGCAGGGTGAGCTTGCTCTCAGGGATCACGCTTGGGATTTTCTGGACGGTTTTGGGAAGTCCTATCCCCCTCGTTGCGCTAGTACCCTGATTTTGGAGCGGGTGGAAAGCGGTTCATGAAGATTCCGTCCTCGTCGGGGGAATTACTGGGTTGCATAAAGCTACTTCCCAGCCTAGGGTCCGTGTACCCCGTCGTGCCCTGGCCCCTGCACGGTTGTAGCACAAGGCCGCCGAACTGCCCTCCGTGGCAGTACTGTGCCCCTTGCACCTACCCCCTGCGACCGGGGTTCCAGCTCCTTCCAGGCCAGGCAAACGTCGGACTGGTACAGGAGCCCAGCTCCGCAGCGTGACCTTTCCTGTCACTGCTCACTGACACTCTCTGACTACTACTGACACTTCTGGCCCTCCTTCTATCATCCCTCTATCTGGGTGGCCCTATTCCCCTCAGGCTGCCCAATGTGTGTTTGGTGGGTGTGGTGCAGAGTGTTCATCAGGATTTAGGTATACCTGTTCTTAGCAACACCAAAGGGACAGGACCCGTAACCAAGGAGGAGCAGGTACCATGCAGAAGGGCAGGTTGCGCACGGCACCCTTGTGATGACCTGATAGGCAAGGACGTCACAATATTTCCTGTAATGATTTTTAGCTTTCCATATATAAGGATGGGGCTGTATCTTCCTTTTTTCCCCCCTTAAGACCATTATTAATTTGGAGCTGATCCGCAGATTACACTTATGTAAGAACATGCATGGAATTCCCGTTAGGATCATAATGCTAACAATGTCTACTGTGACTGCAGGATCTACATTTTTCACTAAAATATTCATAACTCTCCAGAACATTGTTGGACTGGTGCAAAAGCCAAGCTATCTATTGAGGTGACAGAAGTGTTGCTTCTAAAGCTCCATATACACAGAGCCCAGGCTTGGTCTCTTTTACAGCAGATGTACTAGTTCAATTACCTGTTCCCACCAGGGGTTTCTAACTGAGCAGGAGCTGGATGGTGAGTGCTAGTGTAGCGCCCCTGAGAACCTCAGGGCACTACAAGGAACTGCATCCTCTTGGGGATGCAGGACCTACCCACTGGGACCTGGAGTACCAATGCCGATTCCACCAACACACATCTAAAATCCTAGTTCTCCTCTCAACACTACTGGGCATAAAGGGTTAACCATGTAAGGGGATGGTTGCCATTGGAACGAGTCCTTGGGTATAGTCAGCCTGGTGGGAGGGGTCAGTGAGTCGAGAGGCAGTCAGAAGAGAAGAGGGGAGCACACAGGAGAGTTGTGCGGACGTGCCTGAGCTGGGTCCGTGTAACGGTGACCCCGGCGCACAGTAGAGAGGTCGCCAGGACGGGTACCGAGATACCGGCGGGACCGGAGCACGCACGGGGCACAGGGCCCTAGGTGAAATGACAGGTTTCAAACTGTTTGATAAATACCTTCACGGACTTCTTCGAACCAAATAATCCGGGGGCATCAGCAGTAAACTAGGATCGGAGTTCGGACACTTACCTCCCTGCAGGGTCCGCACTGCCCGCCGTACGAAGGAGACTACCCCAAAAGGGATGTCGCGGGCGGGGAGGAGGGTGTCAGCACACTACGCTCACCCCTTCTGCTCGGGTCCGGCGACTGCTGCTCAGTGGTGGCTCGAGCTGTGGGCTGGATCCCGGGGGTTCTTGAGCGGCACTCCTCGCCCGTGAGTGAAAGGGGGGTTGTTGGGTGTGGGGATAGTTTATTGTCCGTGACGCCACCCACGGCTGTGGTGATTTCACCACTGCTGCTCAATATGGGGATCCCGGGGATGGTGATGCGGAGCAGCCAGATGTTGTGTTGCCCCTCCGTGGGTAGGGGTTGGTGATCCCGGGGCCCGGTGATGAGATGGGAGATGCAGGGCCTGGTGGGCGCAGGGACGCGGGGGCAGCGCCGTGCCTTGCGGCACTGTGGTACTCACTCAGCCTGAGACACTGACACAGTTCTTAGTAAAACACTCGGCTGGATGGACGGGTACCCTCAGACGGCTGCGGTTGTTGTTTCTCCCCTGACCCAGTTTGGTGGTGTAAGTCCTTTCTTCTACTTCCGTGCACCCTTCTCCTGCACTCCGGCTTCCAGCTGGCTCCCCGACTCTGTACCGGGGGGCCACTGCCCAGCCCCGGCTACCTGCGGTTCCACCAGCTGTCTCCCCAGGCTCCCTGCAGACGGCACCTAGCCGTCTGCCGGACTCTCTCTACGAGGCCCTAGGCTCCAACCTAGGCCCCTGGCTCTGTCTGCCTCTCTGCAGACCTTCACTCTTCCTCTCCTAGGACTAGACTGGGCTTGTTTCCTGCCTCAAGCCAGCTCACTCCTGGGTGGGCGTCCCCATCTCCTCACTCCGCCCACCTGGTGTATCAGCCCGAGGCAGAAAGCAGGTCACTTTGGGGATGTCTGCTGTGAACTGCTGGGGGTGTGTGTGTGTGTGTGTTGTTACCTGTGTCCCCTGGCTTGTCCAGGGTGACACAGGGACAGTCGGAGTTTCCAAACGCTCCACGCTACGGGGACTCAATCTACAGAGTGTGCCGGGGACAGAGCAACCTGGGTCCCTATATTGGCACTGATACTCCTGAGACCAGAACCAGCAACCCCTGGGTCCATGGGAGTAGAGACTGTTAAAGTTAACCTGGTGTGGTCTCCATCATTATACACCATAAATCTCCCAGGCACAGCCCTACCTGCGGAGGGCCTACCACCATAGCTGCCACTACCACCATCCCTGGGAGTACCCACGTTGAGCAGCGGCGGTTCTCCATTCTTAACCGCAACCCGCAGGTGGCGTCATGAACATTAACTCTATTATCCCCTGTAAATACTCCCTTTTTATTAAGCGTCCCCAGGGCACGGGACCGGGCAATGGCCACCAGAATGACATTCCTATTTGCAACCGCCCGGGACAGAGTACCCCTTCCCTGGGCGACACACTAGTTCTTATTTCAATTCCAAATTGAGTTATGTTTTAAGTCATGGTAAGAGGACCAAATGGGTATTCATGTCTTAACTGTATATGGTTAGGATGTTATCCGGTGTTTTCTCCCTCCCTGTTGATTATAAGGCCCTCTTCCATCCCTTACTTTGATCTCAATCCTCCCCATCCTTAGTGTCCTCCTGTACAGCTCTGACAGAGAGAGCAAAGGAAGGATTTCTGCGGTGCCGCTACTTGCACTACAGCAAAACTGTGGGATTGCTCCCTGCGATGAGGGCAAATTTTTTTTGTATAAAACATATCCACACGGTTTTGGATCTGTGGTGCTGGGGGATTGCACAATGAACACCCAAAATTTATGGAGGAATTTTTTTTTTCCCCTCTTCTATACATTTTATATTCTAGCTGTGGCACCCGACATTGCCAGGGATAGTAATAACTCTCTCTCTCTCTAAAAAAAAAAAATATCCGAGAAAAATCCAGTAATCCCAAAAAATAGATTACAAGACTTTATTTCACATTTTAAAATTCCATGGTTAAGACCCCATTAAAAGGGAAACGGATGACTCGTTTCGGATGTAACAGATTATTGCTCATATGAGAATAAGGATTTCTTGGATCCGAAACGCGTCATCTGCTTCCCTTTTAATAGCGTTTTAACCATGGAGTTTTAAAATGTGAAAAAAAGTCTTGGAATTTTTTATCTTTTAGAATTGCTGGATTTTTCTAGGTTTATTTTGGATTGCTTCTTCCGGGGACCAGCTGGACTCTGATCCGTGCATCTTTTTCCCTATACAAGGAACTGCATTTGGTGGTGGAGTGGCTAAGTATTTTTTGCTAATGTCTGTCTGTCTCCCTCCGTGTGTGTGTGTGTGTGTGTGTGTGTGTGTGTGTCTCTCTCTACTGATATCATATTAACTGACACACAGGCTTCTTATACTAAGAATGTCCTTCGTTGCTTATTAAAGACCTGTAGTTCCCAGCTACATTGACTTTAATGTAAGCAGGTTATTTGGCAAATTACTGAAAATGTTCCCCACAAAACATAGTCTTTGACGTTCCCTAAGTCACATGAGGCGTCTGTGCAAAATGTTGTGATTGTAAATGCGACGGTACGGATTCCTTTAGTGGACATATACATATACACACATACATATGTGCCACCCCGGTGTTGGTCGGGCTGCTCGGATCCAGGATCGTTGTGGCTCGAAGAGTCCGGACCCGGCTTGGCGGACACCCTGATACGTAAAAGGGGGTTATTGACAGGGGAGAAGTTCGTGACGCCACCTGCGGTTTGCGGTAATGGGAGTACCACCGCTGCTGAAGGGAGGACCGGGGCAGATGGTTTGAAGCAGCAAGGTGTCAGTCCCTCCGCAGGTAAGGAAGGCCCCAGGCTCAGGGGTGTTGGTAGGTTTGGGAGGACAGGGTGGCAGGGAAGAGGGCACTCACTGCAAGTAATCGTGGTGCTGGATGAGGTTTAGAAAGGAGACACACACACTGTAGGTAAAGCAAAGTCTCTGTGTATAAAGGCCCCGTCACACACAGAGATAAATCTTTGGCAGATCTGTGGTTGCAGTGAAATCATGGACATATTGTTCCATTTGTACACAGCCACAAACCTGGCACTGATTGTATACAATTTCACTGCAACCACAAATCTGCCGCAGATTTATCTCTGTGTGTGACAGGGCCTTAACTGCCACTGCCGGGAGCCCATCCAAGTACCCGATCCCACCGGTGTCACTTAGTGATTCGGAGCCTGCCTCTGTGCACAATTTGTAGTCTGTAGATAGTCCCCGTGCTTTGAAGCTGTTGGGGGCCCTGCTCACTATTTGTAATGTAGCCGTGCTCTTAAGGGCTGGCAGTTGGGACTTTTCAGGTTGCTGTGTCTGGAAAAACCCTGTCCCCCTCGTTGTGCTGATGCCCTCAATCTGTGAGTGTCTAGGAAAGTCCTTGATGATCCTCTCCCTTTCCGGTGAACTGCCAGGACGTTGAATAGGCTCCTGACCTAGGGTCCTGTACCCCGTCGTGCTCGGTACCGGTCAGTTCTGTTGGTCCCTTCTGGTGCCGACAGTCCCTCCAAGACTATGTCCGTCACACCCATTGTCCAAAGTCCCTGCTACCGGTCCCCGACTCATCTGGACCCGAATCACTGATTGCGACCCAATCAGTTTCCTGGCTCCCCAGGAGCTCACTCTCTCAGCTCCTCACTCTCTGGAGCCTACTTCACTTCTCTCTTCCTCCCTCTTACAGTCTGCTTGACCCCTAGGTGGATGGCCCTTTTCCAGCTAGACCAACCCACTGGTGTGTCTGACAGTGTCTGATGTCAGGTGATTGGGTTTTGAGGTGCAGATTGGAGTGACACCAGTTTTCTAGGTACCTGGAACCATGGGGGGGTAGGCCCTGTACCCTGGGTAAGGATGCAGTTCCCTGTGGCACCCTGATGTACTCAGAAGCGCCACACATACACACAGGGGTGTAATGACAGTGGTCGCAGAGGTCGCCCAGCACCCGCCCTGCAGATAAGCAGCTGGCTCCTCTCTGTGAGAGAGGAGCTGTGCTGTTCTGTGGCAGACCACGTGGCCGCTATATGACTCATGAGTCAGGGGCCTGGTGTCAGTGGCAGCAATTGCACCAGGCCCACCTCGCCCGTTATCGCACACATCAATGATGAAGCATCGAGAGGCGCGTTCCAATCCATTCTCCTCCTGTGCCTGCGCTCGACGGCACAGTGCAGCCGAATGCGGTGACGTCAACACTGTGCGACTGCTGTGCTGAGACTGCAGGATGGGGAACTCTGACCGGAGCAGCAGGGGTGCGAGGAGAGGCAAGTACTTGTTTGTATTTTTAATCATTAGGCAGATGGTGGCCAGTGGCCTATATGGGTGCAGTATACATGGAGGTTTATGGGGCTGCATAATACAACATGAAGGACACCTTATACATGGACTATAGGGATACATTATACATGGTGGACTATGGGGCTGCATAACACAATATGAAGGCCACTGTAAACATGGACTATAGGGGTGCATTATACATGGAGGTTTATGGGGCTACATTACACATGGAGGTTTATGGGGCTACATTATACATGGAGGTTTATGGGGCTACATTATACATGGAGGTTTATGGGACTGCATAACACAATATGAAGGACACCTTAAACATGAACTATAGTGGTGTATTATACATGGAGGATTATGGGGCTGCATTATAATACATATAGGACTATGGGGGCTGCATTATAATTTATGGAGGGCTACGGTGGTGCAGTATAATATATGGAGGACTATGGGGGTGCATAAAAATATATGGAGAACTATGGGGTGAATTATAATACATGGAGGACTATGGGAGTTGCATTATAATAATTTGAGTGCTATGAGGGCTACATTATACATTGATGACTATGGGAAATGCATTTTAGTACATGGAGGGCTTTGGGGGGTGCATTCTAATATATGAAGGGATATGTGCCACCCTTTATACTATATGGGAGGCTATGTGGGGGCCATTATTGTATTTGGAGAACTATATACGAGGGGGAACAAAGATACAAGCATGGGATGGGAAAGTTTTGTGCTGAGGGAAAAATGCTCTTTCCCTCAGCACCCAGCTTTCCTAGGCTCTGCTATACATCTTTCCCTCAGTACCCAGCTTTCCTATGCTCTGCTATACATCTTCCCTCAGCACCCAGCTTTCCCATGCTCTGCTATACATCATGTCTCAGCACCCAGCTTTCCCATGCTCTGCTATACATCTTCCCTCAGCACCCAACTTTTCCATGCTCTGCTATACATCTTCCCTCAGCACCCAGCTTTCCCATGCTCTGCTATACATCATGTCTCAGCACCCAGCTTTCCCATGCTCTGCTATACATCTTCCCTCAGCACCCAACTTTTCCATGCTCTGCTATACATCTTCCCTCAGCACACAGCTTTCCCATGCTCTGCTATACATCTTCCCTCAGCACAAAGCTTTCCCATGCTCTGCTGTACATCTTCCCTCAGCACCCAACTTTTCCATGCTCTGCTATACATCTTTCCCTCAGCACACAGCTTTCCCATGCTCTGCTATACATCTTCCCTCAGCACACAGCTTTCCCATGCTCTGCTGTACATCTTCCCTCAGCACCCAACTTTTCCATGCTCTGCTATACATCTTCCCTCAGCACCTAGCTTTCCCATGCTCTGCTATACATCTTCCCTTAGCACCCAGCTTTCCCATGCTCTGCTATACATCTTAGCATGGGAAAGCTGGGTGCTGAGGGAAAGATGTACAGCAGAGCATGGGGAAGCTGAGTGCTGAGAGCAACATAGGAAAGCTGGGTGCTGATAGAAAAAGGGATTTCAGATCATAGGAAACCTGGGTGCTGAGGAAAGAGCCGAGTGTCAGCGTCACTATCCCGTACCCCGAGTGTCGGTGTATGTTGGGGGGGGGGGGGGGGGGTGTGCCCAGGTCCAAACTTTGCACTGGGGCCCATCATACTCCAGTTACGCCATTGCATACATACACGCTGCTTTATATATTAAATGAATGGGTTTATTCAAGGCTACAGCTTGTCTTGCAAAAGTATAAAATATTATTATACGGCTATGTGGATAAGATGAAAACGTTACGGCGCCTGAAGGAAGGGGAGAATAAAGAGGGCAAAACCAAAAAAAATAGCCCTGGTGGGAAGGGGTTAACATGGAAGTCTATGGAGCCACTGTACGGATCTATTTGCAATGCAGCGGAAGTGAACACAAATCACTGTGAACGATCTCTAAAATGCCTGCTGTGTATGTATGTGCAGCGATCTGCACTGGCTCGTCCGCCATAATACAATTGCAAATATTAGCGCTCCCCCAGGGTTCATATGGACTGAACTAAGGCCACCATAGAGCATATGGCGATCCAAGAGCAGTCCACTTCACTCACAGGGGTGGCTTTCTAAGGTCTTATGATGGTTAGAATATAGGCTTTGGACTTTGCCATTTTGCCGTCAGAATATTTTTCTATTCTTTTTTTTTTTTCTCTATTTACCGCATCAACAACATTATTTCTGACAGAAAATGGCGCCAAACCCTAATAGGTAAGCAAGGGGCGTGTCTTGTGAAAACAAAAGCTCCTGATTGGATACGAGCACTGTCGTGCGCATTTTACCACACTAAAGATGGCGTCTGCTCTTCTCACGCATCACGTAACGTCAGGGACATCATGTGACCGGAAGTAGCCAGAACCCACGTGTGCTGAACGGAGGCAGCCATTGCTGACCGGAAGTGGGGCAAACTCGTGTTGTTGTTGTAGCTCTCGTGTGCACGATGAGTTGTCAGATTACCTGCGTGGCGTGGGTGCAGCGGGGGATTGCTAAGGAGGTCCCCGACAAGGTGAGGGGGTTGGCGGGGGTCACGCTGCTTAATATGGTCACGTGACGTGCAGACGTCTTACCTCTGGTCGTTTTTTTTAGGTTCAGCTGAGCCAGGAAGAGTTAAACAAGCTGATAACAGAGGCAAAAGCGCAGCTGGAGTGAGTGACGTGTCAGTAAGTTATGCCTTTTACTGACACCTTCAGATTTTTCACTTTTTTGTGTGTTTTCTTGACTGCAGAGAAGAACTTGAGGATAATGAAGAGGAAGGAGGTGAAGGGAGGGAGGAAGAGGAGGAAGAGGCCGCTCCATCGGCTGAGGATCAGGAGGAAAATATCTCTAAGCTGAAGGACGACGAACTCGCAGAATACGACCTGGACAACTATGACGAAGAAGGGAAAAGCGGTACGAGGGGTCCGAGGTCGTGAGTGCCCGCGGGGCCTGTGTGCCCCAGTATTGGCCACTGATACTGTTGGGTTCAAAGATTTCTGTCTGCTCCCGCGGCAAATGGTTGCCTTTGCATCCAGGTGTCCTTGCAATCAAATGACCCCTCGCTAATTCCAGCACTAATCATTATTTCCTATGAACATAGTCATTTGCCGACCTTCATAGGAGTACTGTAATGAGAGGCATAGGGGTCATCAGCAGATGTGCAATGGGGGTGGGAGTAGTCGGCAGATGTGCAATGGGGGTGCGAGTAGCCGGCAGATGTGCAATGGGGGTGGGAGTAGTCGGCAGACGTGCAATGGGGGTGGGAGTAGTGAGCAGACGTGCAATGGGGGTGGGGGTAGTGAGTAGACGTGCAATGGGGGTGGGGGTAGTGAGTAGACGTGCAATGGGGGTGGGGGTAGTGAGTAGACGTGCAGTGGGGGTGGGGGTAGTGAGTAGACGTGCAGTGGGGGTAGTGAGTAGACGTGCAATGGGGGTGGGGGTAGACGTGCAATGGGGGTGGGGGTAGTGAGTAGACGTGCAATGGGGGTGGGGGTAGTGAGCAGATGTGCAACGGGCGGGGGGGGGTCGTCAGCAGATGTGCAACGGGTGGGGGGGTCGTCAGTGGATGGAAAATGAGGGGTTGTGGTCATGGAATGGGCAACGGAAGGGTCGTCGGCGGACGTGCATCAGGGTTTTTATAAAGGTGGTGTGGCGGGGAGGGGTTGCCAGTGGATGGGTGACAGGGTGGTCGCCAGCGGAAGGACAATTGACTGGGGGTGGTTTAGGGGGTTTAGTCAGTGGACGAACATGGGGGGTTTCAAGGGGCAATCATCGAGGGTTTGCCAGTGGATGGGTATCAGGAGTGGGAGTTGCCAGTGGATGGGCAGCTGAGGTCATCAGCAGACCTCTGGCTGTCACAGCAACGCATCAGCACCTCACGATCACGTTGCGAGGTCACCATGGGCTTTTACAACAGTGTAATTCCCCAGGCTGTGCGCTGTAAATGCCACTTTCAAATAGTGACAGCGGCATTCAATAGATTTAACATCCGTGGCTTTTAGAGGCACATAATGGCTGAATAACACAGCCATCATCTGCCAACAAAGATGCGAGCTCAGGGCATCAAAGTCAGGGTGCTGACAGATGACATAACTGTACGTCATGTGTCGGTGAGGGGTTCGTTTAAAAGTAATCCAAAGAAAGCTCTTCAACTTTTTAGTCTTCCATAAATATTCTCCACCGTTCTGCTGCTGCAGAATCAAAAAGTCTTTTATGTAGCCAAGTGCTGTGCAACAAATGTTAGAAATCCATCTGAGGTCCTGTTTCTGACCTTTCTCTGCTCCCTCCTCACTTCCGGTGGAATGTTGGAGACTGTACAAAGATCTCCACAATATGGAAAAAGTATCTACAGTCTCGGGGAGGGCAGAGAAAACAGGAGGCCTCCAGCATCAATGTCAAACCATAGTATTTCCCAGGATCGCATCCCAGGTCGGGAGATGGGAGCTGGTGCGGAGCGCACAGGCGGAGGGAGATGGGAGCTGGTGCGGAGCGCACAGGCGGAGGGAGATGGGAGCTGGTGCGGAGCGCACAGGCGGAGGGAGATGGGAGCTGGTGCGGAGCGCACAGGCGGAGGGAGATGGGAGCTGGTGCGGAGCGCACAGGCGGAGGGAGATGGGAGCTGGTGCGGAGCGCACAGGCAATCACACTACATAAATGCAGCTGGCTGTGCTTGACACCAGCAGCGTTTGCATATAGCTCTGATCGCTGCTGTTACAGCTCCATGCTGTCTGTGTCACATATAACGTATCCTGAAGTGATGTACTATTAAGGGATGAATGATCTTTCTTTTTCCTATACAGTTTGCTTTAGCTTACAAATTTGTATATAGGTAATCGCTATTCATTTCTGGGCAAAATGTGGCTCTTGTTTATGGACCTCGAAGGGAATCTGTCAGCAGGTTTTTGCTATGTAATCTGTATACAGGATGCTGTAGGGGTTAACACAATTTTCACAATAGTCTTTTATACTATATGTATGTTGTTTGCCTGCAATGTTTGTATTAGCTTCTGGAGATTTTAATTGCAGGACTAGGTAAGCTAGTCCGCCACACACCCTGCTGTGATAAGCAGCTCACGGTCTACAGACTTTGAATACGGAGACCCTGGTGTGAGCGGGGACAGCTCTCTCAGCTCTGCTGCATGGTTAAAACTAAAAAATCTGATTGTGTCAGAACGGCTGCAGCCAGTAATCTAAGTGATACATTGTTGGATTCAGAGTCTCTTTTCCTACCAGATAAGGTATTAAAACCTGCTGACAGAATAACAAGGACCAGACAGATAAAATCCAACATGCCTGATCCTTCTTGAGAGCACATTTAGATGATGATCCTATCTTGGGGAAATGGTCAGATTCAGACGTCTCGTCTCTTCTGCAGCGGTGGCGTTTCATCCGGTTTTTGCTGTATGTATTAACAAAATTTTTTTTTTTTCTGCCTTAGATGTGACAAATCTCGGAGACAGTCTCGCCGGCCTCGCCGTTTACTCCAGTAATGAGACTGATACTTACGTCACCCTAAAAAATACAGTAAGTAGATTACCTCTATCCACAGATGACTGGAGGAGCGGAGACTGCTGGGATAGTAATGTCCCCATATCCTGTTGTTACCGGAATAAGGGCCCATTCACACCTCCATTGGTTCAGCAGTGATCGTGTTGCCCGTTTTGCTCTACCTTCTCCTATCCTGCAGCCTGTGAGAGCCGGACAGCACACAGATGGCATCCGCTGAGTAGGACTGATGGAGATCAGAGCGCCATACTCGACCGTCTCCATCAGTCTCTTGGACTTTGTAGCGTGATATCGAATCTTCTGGTGATGCTGACACTCGCCCTCTCTTTCCTCTAGGAGCAGTATGAAACCGAGGACTTTGTTATCAAACCCACCGATAACCTCCTGGTTTGTGGCAGGGCGGAGAAAGATCACTGCAATCTTGAGATCCACGGTGAGTGTGCGGTCACTTGTCATTGCGTTTCTTTTCCTGCTTGGCCTCCAGGGTTGCCCATCTTTTGTTTCCGCGGTCTCTCTGGCTGTATTTGCTCATGTCTGTCTCGTTCATGTGAATCCCTAGTATAACCGCGCAGTCTCGGTGATGATGGGTTACAGCATTTATATGACGTGTCCTTGTGATCCCCGCAGTGTATAACCACGAGGAGGACTCCTTCTACGTTCACCACGACATTCTACTGCCTGCGTATCCTCTCTGCACCGAGTGGCTAAACTTTGACCCCAGTCCAGAAGAGTCTACGGGTAAGTTGACAGCAATATCAGTGAGCGTCCTCCTGTCTCCATATGTCACCAAAATTACTGCAGCTCTTGGTGTAGTTGAGGGGTGCTGCTGGTCGCACAAGCGTCCTGCTGCAATATTCTAAGATACAAAGCTGACGCCCCTTGGGTGACGCACCGAATCAACAAGCACCCACTGAATAGGTGGTTATTTAAAGGCTATAAACTTATTCACACAGATTAATTTTTTTTTATTTTATTTTTTTTTTTTTTGCTCATTTGCTTCATAAAAACAAAGCAACTTTCTTAATAGTCTTCTTTTAAAACGTTCTACCATTTTGCATCTGCAGGTAGTTTGTATATCCTTTTAGCTGAGTGCTCTGCAAAAGGGATACAAACCCAGCAGAGCTTTTATTACTAACGATATGGAAAAGGGGAAAGTATTCACAGTCTCATGGAGGGCAGAGAAAACCATTCTCTAGAGGAAAGCACATGAAGAGGAAATAAGTGCAGGATAGAAGCTGTGCTGATAGTTCTCTGGGTACACACAGCCCTCACATCAAGTCCATATTCACACATCAGTATGTGTAAGACAAAACCAGGAGGGAAGCAATGAGAGGAAAAGTATAATAAAATCACAAGCACCACTTTTGCAAACTTTGACCCACTCCTGATTTTGATTTGCAAGTCCTGATGTGAAATCCTGCTGTGAGAACACAGCTTTTGTTGTGAATGTCATCCGAGGGGGGGTGATGGTTTGGAGCTCCCTCTGGTGGTCAGGAATGGGGGTGAAGCTGACTATGACTCAACAGGTGTGGGAGTTAATTGGGAGTTTGGGAAGTCCAATTGCAGATCAGCCTTAGGCTATATAGAAGAGCAGTGTCTGCTGGCTGGGGCTGGTGATAAATGCTTATCCTCAGTCTCTGAATTGGCTTGGAGTTTGTCCTTCCATTTATCCTGTGCCTGTACCCTTTGCTTTATTGCCTGATCCACACCTAAGGGTGTTTGTGTTTCTTTTTGTTTTGCTTAAGGTCTGTTTTCTTGCAGGAGAGGAATTGTCTTTCTGTTTTGATGAACATGGGGGTTCCCCCTCTTCAGGCCCCACTGCAAGGAAAGGGAGATTCTCCCTGTTGTACTTGATTATTTGCACTTTTGTATTTCTTGTGTTATTTCTGGTATTTTTTTCTCCCATTATTTACAAGAGTACCTGATATAGTGGGGGGAGAGTCCGTGTGGTCTCAGGGTTTTTGTATATCAAATCAAAAAAGGTCCGTGGAGCCTCTGCTAGGAGTCTCGACACAGAACTAGCCAGATATCCCTCCGGGAGGGACCTAGCCAAGGAGTTGCTCTTTTTTGATTTGCGGACCTTTATTTTACGGACCTTTTTTGATTTGCATGCTTCCCAGGGGGCAATGCACCTAGGATTTCACTGTTTTGAGCGCCTTTGTTTTCTGCCAGCAGTGTTTTTCTCTGGCTGGTCTCTCCGAGATCAGTGATTGTTTTGTCTGGTTTTTGTATATCAGGAGATTGGTATTTTTCCGCAGAGTTTTGCACTGACCGCAATCAGTTTTCCTTCCTTTCCTGTTGTATCTAGGAAGTCAGGCCTCGCCTTTGCTAATTATATTTCCTATCTGTGTATTGTTTTCTTACATCACCGTTGCCTTTATATGTTGGGGGCTTTCTATTCCTTTGGGGACTGCTCTGAGGCAAGATAGGTTTCCTCATTTCTATCTTGGAGATGTAGTAAGTTTCTCCGGCTGTGACGAGGCATCTAGGTGTGTTTAGGAACACTCCACGGCTACTTCTAGTGTGGTCTGACGGGGGATTGCGGTCTTGTGGTTTTTTTTGTGTTTTTCCGCTGATGGGATTTTTGTGATCGTCCATGGTTACCAGATCATAAAAAGCTTAACGATCAGACACTCACAAGGGAATATTCTGAAACTTGGATCAGGCTCCAAACTACTTATCGGTGGTCTGGGAATGAACGAAGGGTTGGAGATTGCAGACCGACACTAAACATAATGATTTAGAGATGTAAAAATCATGTTTTCTTTGTCGCTCTATTGGGAGACCCAGACAATTGGGTGTATAGGCTATGCCTCCGGAGGCCACACAAAGTATTACACTCAAAAGTGTTAAGCCCCTCCCCTTCTGCCTATACACCCCCCGTGCTCCCACGGGCTCCTCAGTTTTCTGCTTTGTGCGAAGGAGGTCAGACACGCACAGCACAGCTCCACAGATTGGTCAGCAGCAGCTGCTGACCAGGTCGGATGGAAGAAAAGTGGGCCCATATAGGGCCCCCAGCATGCTCCCTTCTCACCCCACTCTTGTCGGCGGTGTTGTTAAGGTTGAGGTATCCATTGCGGGTACGGAGGCTGGAGCCCACATGCTGCTTTCCTTCCCCATCCCCTCAGGGCGCTGGGTGAAGTGGGATCCTATCGGTCTCCAGGCACTGAGACCGTGCTTCATCCACAACTCCCGTGGAGACTGCTGGATAGGAGCCGGGTACCGTTCAGGGACATGGCCCTGCATCTTGAAGGTACTCTGTATCCCTGTAGGGACCGCGCACGGCAACACCTCAGCTTTGTTGGGTGTGCTAGTGCACCGGGGACCGCGGCGCTGACCGGGTCTATATGTGCCATTACACACTCAGCGTCGCTGAGTGTGTTTATATGTAGGGGCTACCGCGCTAACCGCCGCTGCCATGTGAAACTGCGGTGCGGCTGGGACTTGTAGTTCGCCGGGGACTTCGGCGTCGGCCTCGCTTTTACGGAGGCCACGCTTATACTCGAGTCCCCGGCTTTCTTGCGGCCTAGCTTCCTTTCTCCCGCCCTCAGCCCTGACAGGCAGGGGAAGGGCGGGACGCTGCACGGAACGAGCAGCACTGAGGGCTGGAGCATGCTTTGCATACTCCACTCCCCTCACTGTGCACTGTGTGAGACGCCCACGGCTTCCTCCTCTCGTCAGGACGCCGCAGCCATTACTGTCAGCTCCTCCGACGCTGCAGAGGGGGAAAAACCCTGGGAAACCCAGACACGGTCTCTGGTGGCCTCACAACCGCTTTAGGCGGCTGGTAAGCAGCACCTGTGGTGTTAGCCCCATGGTGCTGTAGTGTATTGATACATTCTGTGTTATTACTATATACTTTACACTGTATGAGCACAGTTCATTCTGGCTATTTACCCCTTTGTGTTAATCAGGGAAAACAATAGCATGGCGCCCACAAAGACAGGGGTGCCAAAAAACAGGATTATTATGCTGCCTGCGCCGCTTGTATATCCCAGCTGCCGGCAGGTTCCATTGACTCTCATTGTGTGCAATGTGTGGCCCCTGTGACTCTTCTTCAGCCAGAGCCTCTGCTAAGAGGGGCCCAGGGGGAGCCACCTGTTGACACGGTCCTTAGTGACGGGGATGGAGTTTGCAAAACTCTCTGAGACTATGGCTGAGATACTAGAAGCCTTGCAGTCCAGGCCGGTATCTCAGCAAAGGGACTCTGTTGAATCATTGTTCCCTGGCCCCCCTCAATTGGACCAACAATGTCCTCCCGGGATACATCCCAGGCTGAGGGTTCTGTCTTAGACCCCAGCCCCAGACCGACTAAGCGGGATCGCTTAGAATTTCCCTCGACATCATGTTGTTCAGGGTCTCAGCGGGGGGAATCTCCGGTTGATGATGCGGAGACAGCTGATCAGGATTCTGATCCTGAGGGCGCTCTCAATCGTAATACTCCAGACGGGGACGCCATAGTGAACGATCTTATTGCGTCCATCAATCAAATGCTGGATATTTCTCCCTCAGCTCCTCCGGCGGAGGAGTCAGCTTCTCAGCAGGAGTAATTCCGCTTCAGGTTCCCCAAGCGTACACCGAGTATGTTTCTAGACCACTCTGATTCCAGAGAGGCAGTCCAGAATCACCATGTTTGTCCAGATAAGCGTTTTTCTAAGCGCCTTAAGGATACACGTTGTCCTTTTCCACCTGACGTGGTTAAAGGTTGGACTCAGTGTCTTAGAGTGGACCCTCCAATCTCACAGACTGGCGGCTAGATCATTACTTGCAGTGGAAGATGGAGCCTCGCTCAAAGATGCCACTGACGGGCAGATGGAGCTCTGGTTGAAATCCATCTATGAAGCTATCGCGGCCGCGCCACAAGTGGCATCCCTTACCTCCCAGACCTCGGCAACGCTATTAGTGCTGTCCTGGACTCTGCGAGCTGTACGGCGGTTGCGGCCGCCAATTCGGTGGTACTCCGCAGGGCCTTATGGCTACGGGAATGGAAGGCAGATTCTGCTTCCAAATAAGCGCTTCACCAGTTTACCAATTTGTGGCGACAGGTTGTTTGGCGAACGTCTGGATGAAGTCATCAAACAATCCAAGGGAAAGGATACATCCTTACCCCAGTCCAAACCAAACATATCCCAACAGAGGAGAGGGCAGTCGAGGTTCGCTCCTTTCGGGGCGCGGGCAGGTCCCAATTCTCCTCGTCCACAAGGTCTCAGAAAGACAAAGGAGCTCTGATGCATGGCGGTCTAAGTCACGTCCTAAACAGACCACCGGGGGCGCCGCTAACAAAGCGGCTTCCTCATGACTTTCGGCCTCCGCTAGTAGCATCCTCGGTTGGTGGCAGGCTCTCCCGCTTTTGCGACACCGGGCTGCCACAAATAAAAGACCGCTGGGTGAGAGTTATTCTGTCTCACGGTTACAAGATAGAGTTCACCTCTCGTCCCCCGGCTCGATTCTTCAGGTCATCCCCGCCTCCCGAGCGAGCCGAGGCTCCTCTGCAGGCGCGGCGCACTCTGACGGCTGAAGGAGTGGTGATCCCTGTTCCTCTTCAGCAACAGAGCCACGGTTTTTACTCCAACTTGTTGGTGGTCTCAAAGAAGGACGGGTCTTTCCGCCCGGTCCTGGACCTGAAACTGCTCATCAGACGGGTAAAAACCAGGCGGTTCCGGATGGAATCCCTCCGCTCCGTCATCGCCTCAATGTCCCAAGGAGTTTTCCTTGCATCAATCGATATCAAAAATGCTTATCCCCATGTACCGATTGCTCCAGAGCACCAGCGCTTCTTGCGCTTCGCCATAGGACACGAATACCTGCAATTCGTGGCACTGCCGTTCGGCCTGGCAACAGCCCCACGGGTTTTTACCAAGGTTATGGCTACTGTAGTAGCGCTCCTACACTCCCTGGGTCACTCGGTGATCCCGTACTTGGACGATCTGCTGATCAAGGCACCCTCTCTGGAGGCATGCCAACGCAGCCTTGACGCTACCCTGGAGACTCTCCAGGGTTTCGGGTGGATCATCAATTTTCCAAAGTCAAATCTGACACCGGCCCAATCGCTGACATATCTTGGCACGAAGTTTCAGCCTCTCTCAGCGATAGTGAAGCTTCCGCTGATCAAACAGCAGTCACTACAGAAAGGGGTACAATCTCTCCTTCAAGGCCAGTCACACCCCGTGAGGCGCCACACGCACTTCCTGGGGAAGATGGTGGCAGCAATGGAGGCAGTCCCTTTCGCGCAATTTCACCTGCGTCCCCTTCAATGGGACATCCTATGCAAATGGGACAGGAAGCCGACGTCCCTCGTCAGGACCGTCTCCCTCTCTCAGACGACCAAAGCTTCCCTTCGGTGGTGGCTTATTCCCACTTCATTAGCGAAGGGGAAATCTTTCCTACCCCCATCCTGGGAAGTAGTCACGACGGACGCGAGTCTGTCAGGGTGGGGAGCGGTTTTTCTCCACCACAGGGCTTGGGGTACGTGGACCCAGCAAGAGTCCTCGCTTCAGATCAATGTTCTGGAAATACGGGCAGTGTATCTTGCCCTGAAAGCGTTCCAGCAGTGGCTGGAAGGCAAGCAGATCAGAATTCAGTCGGACAATTCCACAGTGGTGGCATACTTCAACCACCAAGGCGGCACACGCAGTCGGCAAGCCTCCCAGGAAGTCCGGCGGATTTTGATGTGGGTGGAAGCCACGGCCTCCACCATCTCTGCAGTTCACATTCCAGGCGTGGAAAACTGGGAAGCGGATTATCTCAGTCGACGGGGCATGGACGCAGGGGAATGGTCCCTTCACCCGGGCGTGTTTCAGGAGATCTGTTGCCGCTGGGGGGTGCCGGACGTCGACTTCATGGCGTCCCGGCACAATAACAAGGTACCGACGTTCATGGCACGGTCTCAAGATCCCAGAGCTCTGGCGGCAGACGCCTTAGTTCAGGATTGGTCGCAGTTTCAGCTCCCTTATGTGTTTCCTCCGCTGGCACTGTTGCCCAGTGTGTTACGCAAGATCAGGGCCGACTGCCGCCGCGTCATCCTCGTCGCTCCAGACTGGCCGAGGAGGTCATGGTACCCGGATCTGTGGCATCTCACGGTCGGCCAACCGTGGGCACTACCAGACCGACCAGATTTGCTGTCTCAAGGGCCATTTTTTCCATCTCAATTCTGTGGCCCTCAACCTGACTGTGTGGCCATTGAGTCCTGGATCCTAGCGTCTTCAGGATTATCTCAAGACGTCATTGCCACTATGAGACAGGCTAGGAAACCAACGTCCGCCAAGATCTACCACAGGACGTGAAAAATTTTCCTGTCGTGGTGCTCTGCTCAGGGTTCTTCTCCCTGGCACTTTGCCTTGCCCATTTTTTCTGTCCTTCCTTCAATCGGGACTGGAAAAGGGTTTGTTGCTCGACTCCCTTAAGGGACAAGTCTCAGCGCTCTCTGTGTTTTTTCCAGAAGCGCCTAGTCAGACTTCCACAGGTACGCATGTTCCGGCAGGGGGTTTGTCACATCGTTCCTCCTTACAAGCGGACGTTAGAACCCTGGAATCTGAACAGGGTGCTGCTGGTTCTTTAGAAATCACCATTCGAGACACCAGGACAAGGTGGTTCTGCGTCCGGTTCCGGAATTTCTCCCAAGGGTGGTACCCCCCTTTCATCTCAATCAGGATATCTCCTTACCCTCTTTTTGTCCTCATCCAGTTCACCAATGTGAAAAGGATTTGCACTTGTTAGATCTGGTGAGAGCACTCAGGCTCTACATTTCTCGTACGGCGCCCCTGCGCCGCTCGGATGCACTCTTTGTCCTTGTCGCTGGCCAGCGTAAAGGGTCACAGGCTTCCAAATCAACCCTGGCCCGGTGGATCAAGGAACCAATTCTCGAAGCTTACCGGTCTGCTGGGCTGCCGGTTCCCTCAGGGCTCTAGGCCCATTCTACCAGAGCCGGGGGCGCGTCCTGGGCTTTGAGGCACCAGGCTACGGCTCAGCAGGTGTGTCAGGCGGCTACCTGGTCGAGCCTGCACACTTTCACGAAACACTATCAGGTGCATACCTATGCTTCGGCGGATGCCAGCCTAGGTAGATGAGTCCTTCAAGCGGCGGTTGCCCACCCGTAGGAAGAGGCCGTTTTACGGCTCTTATGAGGTATTATTTTACCCACCCAGGGATTGCTTTTGGACATCCCAATTGTCTGGGTCTCCCAATAGAGCGACAAAGAAGAAGGGAATTTTGTTTACTTACCGTAAATTCCTTTTCTTCTAGCTCTAATTGGGAGACCCAGCACCCGCCCCTGTTTTTTTGTGTACACATGTTGTTCATGTTGTTTGGTTTCAGTTCTCCGATATTCCTTCGGATTGAATCTACTTTACACCAGTTTATAATCTTTTCCTCCTTCTTGCTTTTGCACCAAAACTGAGGAGCCCGTGGGAGCACGGGGGGTGTATAGGCAGAAGGGGAGGGGCTTAACACTTTTGAGTGTAATACTTTGTGCGGCCTCCGGAGGCATAGCTATACACCCAATTGTCTGGGTCTCCCAATTAGAGCTAGAAGAAAAGGAATTTACGGTAAGTAAACAAAATTCCCTTCTTTTGCAGTTTTTCTACACTTGGAATTTTTTTGCTGTTTTCCAGTACACTATATGGTAAAACTTATGGTTTCATTTAAAAGTACAACTCGTCCCGGAAAAAACAAGCCCTCATATGGCAAGATTGACAGAAAATTAAAAAAGTTACGGCTCTCGGAAGAAGGGGAGCAAAAAACAAAAACGGAAAGTGCCCCGGGGCTGAAGGGGTTAAAGGGAATCTGTCAGCTGTTTTTTTGCTACGTCATCTGAGAGCAGCATGATGTAGGCAAAGAGGCCCTGAGTCCAACGATGTATCACTTAGATTAGTGGCTGTAGCTGTTCTGACACAGTGAAAGATTTTAGATTTCGCATGTAGCAGTGCTCTGAGAGTTGCCCCTGCTCACACCAGGTTTTTAGTGCACATTTCCATAGACAGAAGCTGCTAATCACAGAGAGGGGCAGAGTCAGACTGCTGAGACCCACTAATCTATATATATAATTGCCTTATTCTGTCTGTCTGTCTGTCTGTCTGTCTGTCTGTCTGTCTGTCTGTCTGTCTGTCTGTCTGTCTGTCTGTCTGTCTGTCTGTCTGTCTGTCTGTCTGTCTGTCTGTCTGTCATGCTCCGAAATTGTGTCCTTACGGTGACACAAAGCTGATTGGCCGCTGGGCTCGCCATGGCCCCGCCCCCCCACACGGATTGGCCTCTCGCCCCGGCTCTCTGCAGGCCCCGCCCCCTCACGCAATGCACGCTCGCTGTGGCCCAACTGACACGGGGCTCCGATTCCCAGGTGAGTACACACACATCAGATCACACTCACTCTCACACTCACTCTCACACATCACATCCACACACTCACAACATGCTGGGATATCGCTTGCTTCTACACCGGCTCCGTCAGGATCCCGGCAGCGCCAGACATAACCTTGCGATGCTGGGATCTTAACGGAGGCCGTGAACGCTGGTAACCATTATACACATCGGGTAACTAAGGTCCCTTGGTTACCCGATGTGTATCATAGTTACCAGTGTACACCGGCTCACACTCACACACACATCACATCGCATCCACACATCAAGGTCCTGCAGCTGCAGAACATACATAACATAACAGCACACACACACACACACACAAATCAGATCACACTCACTCACACACACACATCACATCGCATCCACATACTCACAACATCCTGGGATATCGCTTGCTTCTCGGCGGCGATATTGTGCTGTGAGCTTCCAGGACCTGACGGAGGATCACATGGCCAGAAGCATGTGATATCCCCGGATGTTGTGAGTATCAGCGCGTATGTGCGATATCGTCAGTGTCTGTGTGTGTGAGTGTATGCGATCGGGTGTGTGTGAGTGTATGCGATCGGGTGTGTGTGTGAGTGGATGCGATCGGGTGTGTGTGTGAGTGGATGCGATCGGTTGTGTGGGTGAGTGGATGCGATCGGTTGTGTGTGTGAGTGGATGCGATCGGTTGTGTGGGTGAGTGGATGCGATCGGTTGTGTGGGTGAGTGGATGCGATCGGTTGTGTGGGTGAGTGGATGCGATCGGGTGTGGGTGAGTGTCGGCAGAGGAGCACGGCGTGCTGGAGGAGGCTGGGAGCAGAGAGGCTGATCTTGGGGAAGGCTGGGAGGGGGGGGCTGATGCTGAGGGAGGCTGGAAGGAGAGAGGCTGAGCAAACGTGCTCCATCCGCCATACTGCGCACTCCCCATCGTGCTGCATCCCCCATGCTGCGCACTCCCAAACGTGGTCCATCCGCCATGCTGCGCACTCCCAAACGTGGTCCATCCGCCATGCTGCGCACTCCCAAACGTGGTCCATCCGCCATGCTGCGCACTCCCAAACGTGCTCCATCCGCCATGCTGCGCACTCCCAAACGTGCTCCATCCGCCATACTGCGCACTCCCCATCGTGCACCATCCGGCATGCTGCGCACTCCTAAGCGGATGGAGCATGATGGGGGGTGCGCAGCATGGCGGATGGAGCACGTTTGGGAGTGCGCAGCATGGCGGATGGAGCACGTTTGGGAGTGCGCAGCATGACGGATGGAGCACGTTTGGGAGTGCGCAGCATGACGGATGGAGCATGTTTAGGAGTGCGCAGCATGCCGGATGGTGCACGATGGGGAGTGCGCAGTATGGCGGATGGAGCACGTTTGGGAGTGCGCAGTATGGCGGATGGAGCACGTTTCGGAGTGCGCAGCATGGCGGATGGAGCACGTTTGGGAGTGCGCAGCATGGCGGATGGAGCACGTTTGGGAGTGCGCAGCATGGCGGATGGAGCACGTTTGGGAGTGCGCAGCATGCCGGATGGTGCACGATGGGGAGTGCGCAGTATGGCGGATGGAGCACGTTTGGAAGTGCGCAGCATGGCGGATGGAGCACGTTTGGGAGTGCGCAGCATGGCGGATGGACCACGTTTGGGAGTGCGCAGCATGGCGGATGGAGCACGTTTGGGAGTGCGCAGCATGGCAGGTGGAGCACGTTTGGGAGTGCGCAGCATGGCGGATGGAGCATGATAGGGGGTGCGCAGCATGGCGGATGGAGCACGTTTGGGAGTGCGCAGCATGGCGGATGGAGCACGTTTGGGAGTGTGCAGCATGGCGGATAGAGCACGATGGGGAGTGCGCAGCATGGCGGATGGAGCACGTTTGGGAGTGCGCAGCATGGGGGATGCAGCACGATGGGGAGTGCGCAGTATGGCGGATGGAGCACGTTTGGGAGTGCGCAGCATGGCGGATGGACCACGTTTGGGAGTGCGCAGCATGGCGGATGGAGCACGTTTGGGAGTGCGCAGCATGGCGGATGGAGCACGTTTGGGAGTGCGCAGCATGGGGGATGCAGCACGATGAGGGGTGCGCAGCATGGGGGATGGAGCACGATGGGAGGTGCACACCTCCCCCCAACACACACACACACGCGCACTGCACAACACACACACACTAGGAATCACAAACAACGCCCTACACAGACACCCACACACACAGACAACGCTGCACACACAAATATACGCACATACTGCACAACACACACATTGCTCAAAACATACCTCCCCCCAAAACACACCACACCCACACAAACCGCACAACACACACACAACGCTACAGACACACAGCGCTCCACAAACAACGCAACACACGCAACACACATACAACACCGCTCTCACCCCCCGCGACACTCAGAACATGTACAGCGCCCTACACAAACACTTGGTAACTACACACAACAACATCTATATATATAACAAAAATCATACATGAACTACACAATACGTAAATTCTAGAATACCCGATGCGTAGAATCGGGCCACCTTCTAGTGATAAAGATAAGAGGCTTAAACTAACATTGCAGGTAAACAAAAAAAAAGACCATGAGATAACAGAGAGGGGGCTTCAGGATTCTCAATGACTTTGCTTGCCATTTTGTGACAAGTCTGCAAGCAAAAACGCAACGTGTGTACACAGCTTGACTTCCGAGAGCGCAGGTTTTGCTGCAGAAAAAAATGCAACGTGTGAACATGACCTAACAGGGGCTATGGTTGGAATTGATGAAAGGCTTACAAAAGCTGAAAATGTTTACTCTTACTATAGTTATGCTAAAAATGTATTTTTTGAGAAGTTTTGGACCCTCGGTTTCAAAATCGATGGTGGAACCCCACCTGATTATACATTTTAACACCTATGCACAGGATGTGGGGGAGCTCAAGTGTCTGGGATGAGGGTACTCCCATCTTTTATAACCTCCATCAATGCCTTTAACCTGAAGAGGCGTTTTTAAAGGGATTGTCCACTCTGGAAACTTTTTGCGTTTGCTGGGGTAGTATTACATGGCGTCTACTGGAATGAATGGCCATTCATATAGAACATAGACTTCTCTGATGTGAGCGAAGTCTGAATACCCCTTTATCGAGGCAGATCTGTCATTCAGGGGTCAGAGAAAGCTGGATGGCACGCTAATGTCAGCCATATTGATTATCGCTCGGCTTTCTATGACCGGATAGAACTAAACTTGTTCTTTTTGGTAAAAGTCGTCAATCTGTAATATACGTAATCGCCGTAAGTGTATAATAAGCCCCCGACAGGGAAACGCAATCGATGGTCGGCGTCCATTATTGGCTGTAAAACTTTTATTTCTCCCCTCTGGTCTGTGAGGTTCTTATTGAATGGGGCTTATCCCGCTCTTTCGTGCAGTTTCCCGCGGTGCGTTTTATTGATCGCTCTTAAGGCGCGGTTATAATAACGTCTCCGGGGCTCGTTCACACAGGAGGGGGGAGCCGTGCTGCCGCTACTTTACGACATCCAATCTCTCCAGATATAATGGATGTTTATGTGAAGTCTAATGAAAATATCACAGATGTAATGTGCCAGGCTCATTCAGGAGGAAGGTAGCACGTCATGGGAAACATACGTTTAACCCTTTTATGGCTGCATTTTTACTTTTGTTTGGGTAGGGGGGCAGCATAGCCATAAGATGCCTTTATTGTAATTTTTATTCTTCTTTGTATTACTATTGGGGGAGATGAGAAAGGAAAGTGTTCTTATATATATATATATATATATATATATATATATATATATATAATATATTTACATACTGTGCAGAATTATTAGGCAAATGAGTATTGTGATCACATGATACTTTTTATACATGTCGTCCTACTCCAAGCTGTATAGGCTGGGAGCCAACTACCAATTAAGTAAATCCGGTGACGTGCATCTCTGTAATGAGGAGGGGTGCAGTGTAATGACATCAACACCCTATATAAGGGGTGCTTAATTATTATTAGGCAACTTCCTTTGCTTTGGCAAAATGGGTCAGAAGAGAGATTTGGCGGGTTCTGAAAAGTCCAAAATTGTGAGCTGTCTTGCAGAGGGATGCAGCAGTCTTGAAATTGCCAAACATTTGAAGCGTGATCACCGAACAATCAAGCGTTTCATGGCAAATAGCCAACAGGGTCGCAAGAAGCGTGTTGGGCAAAAAAGGCGCAAAATAACTGCCCATGAATTGAGGAAAATCAAGCGTGAAGCTGCCAAGATGCCATTTGCCACCAGTTTGGCCATATTTCAGAGCTGCAACGTTACTGGAGTATCAAAAAGCACAAGGTGCGCCATACTCAGGGACATGGCCAAGGTAAGGAAGGCTGAAAAACCACCACCTCTGACCAAGAAACATAAGATAAAACGTCAAGACTGGGCCAAAAAATATCTTAAGACTGATTTTTCAAAGGTTTTATGGACTGATGAAATGAGAGTGACTCTTGATGGGCCAGATGGATGGGCCAGAGGCTGGATCAGTAAAGGGCAGAGAGATCCACTCCGATCAGACGCCAGCAAGGTGGAGGTGAGGTACTGGTATGGGCTGGTGTCATCAAAGATCAACTTGTGGGACCTTTTCGGGTTGAGGATGGAGCGAAGCTCAACTCCCAGACCTACTGCCAGTTTCTGGAAGACAACTTCTTCAAGCAGTGGTACAGGAAGAAGTTGCTATCGTTCAAGAAAAACATGATTTTCATGAAGGACAATGCTCCATCACATGCATCCAACTACTCCACAGCGTGGCTGGCCAGTAAAGGTCTAAAAGATGAAAAAATAATGACATTGCCCCCTTGTGCACCTGATCTGAACCCCATAGAGAACCTGTGGTCCCTCATAAAATGTGAGATCTACAGGGAGGGAAAACAGTACACCTCTCAGAACAGTGTCTGGAGGCTGTGGTGGCTGCTGCACGCAATGTTGAGCGTAAACAGATCAAGCAATGACAGAATCTATGGATGATCGGCTGCTGAGTATCATCAGAAAGAAAGGGGGCTATATTGGGCACTAATTTTTGCATGTCAGAAATGTTTATTTCTAAATTGTGTGCAGTTATATTGGTTTACCTGGTGAAAATAAACAAGTGAGATGAATATATTTGGTTTTTTATTAAGATGCCTAATAATTCTGCACAGTAATAGTTACCTGCACAAACAGATATCCTCATCCTCCTAAGATAGCCAAATCTAAAAAACACCACTCCAACTGCCAAAAATATTAAGCTTTGATATTTATGAGCCTTCTGGGTTGATTGAGAACATAGTTGCTGATCAATAATAAAAAATATCCTCTAAAATACAACTTGCCTAATTATTCTGCACACCGTGTATAAACCATCTCGTCTTCTAAATGAATGATGTCATAGGGTTCAGCTTACACTGATGGGTGGGGAAGTTTCACGTGTGTGTATGTGTACAATGTGTATGTATGTATGTATGTGTGTATATATATATATATATATATATATATATATATATATATATATATATATATATATATATATATTAGTGTGTTTAAATACACTATATAGAGACACACACGTGTTTGTGTATGTATATGTATCTATATAATTGCCTTATTCTGTCTGTCTTGCTCCAAAATTGTGTCCTTACGGTGACACAAAGCTGATTGGCCGCTGGGCTCGCCATGGCCCCGCCCCCCCCACGGATTGGCCGCTCGCCCAGGCTCCGCCCCAACACAGATTGGCCTGCCACTCGCCCAGGCTCCGCCCCCCCCCCCCCCACGGATTGGCCTCTCGCCCCGGCACCCTGCAGGCATTGGCAACTCGCCCACGCCCCGCCCTCCTCACGCAATGCACGCTCTCTCTGGCCCCGCCACCCGCACACATTCCCCGAACCGACACGGAGACACGACTCCCAGGTGAGTACTGTACCCCCGGGAGCCCACATCAGCGTACGCCGCCAACCCATACCCTCGCATTGCTGGGGTTGCCGCCATATGCTGGTGTGGGCTCCCGTGCGAGCGGGGGACGAGATACGCTGGTAACCATGGTAGCATAGTTACCAGCGCATCAAGGTCCTGCAGCGGCGGAACACACACACACACAATCGCATCGCATCCACACACTCACAACATCCTGGGATATCGCTTGCTTCTCGGCGGCGATACCGTGCTGTGAGCTTCCAGGACCTGCCGGAGGATCACATGGCCAGAAGCATGTGGTATCTCCGGATGTTGTGAGTGTGAGCGCGTATGTGTAATATCGTCAATGTGTGTATGCGATCGGGTGTGTGTGTGTGAGTGTATGCGATCGGATCTGTGAGTGTCGGCAGAGGAGCACGGCGTGCTGGAAGAGGCTGGGAGGGGGAGGCTGATGCTGGGAGGGGGAGGCTGATGCTGCGGGAGGAGAGAGGCTGATGCTGCGGGAGGAGAGAGGCTGATGCTGCGGGAGGAGAGAGGCTGATGCTGCGGGAGGAGAGAGGCTGATGCTGTGGGAGGAGAGAGGCTGATGCTGTGGGAGGAGAGAGGCTGATGCTGTGGGAGGAGAGAGGCTGATGCTGCGGGAGGAGAGAGGCTGATGCTGCGGGAGGAGAGAGGCTGATGCGGGCGGAGAGAGGCTGATGCTGCGGGCGGAGAGAGGCTGATGCTGCGGGCGGAGAGAGGCTGATGCTGCGGGCGGAGAGAGGCTGATGCTGCGGGCGGAGAGAGGCTGATGCTGCGGGCGGAGAGAGGCTGATGCTGCTGCAGC
This sequence comes from Anomaloglossus baeobatrachus, assembly GCF_048569485.1. Lineage (NCBI taxonomy): Eukaryota > Metazoa > Chordata > Amphibia > Anura > Aromobatidae > Anomaloglossus > Anomaloglossus baeobatrachus. The sequence continues at coordinate 41,339,692 of NC_134356.1, read as the reverse complement.
ATGGGGGATGGAGCACGATGGGGAGTGCGCAGCATGGCGGATGGAGCACGTTTGGGAGTGCGCAGCATG